>NW_027693532.1:0-355 GCF_054177405.1 Leptonychotes weddellii | reverse complement strand
AGTACATATAGTTTCCAAGTAATTGTTCCTATTTCTGGAGATATCAGGGCATACTGGGCTCGATTTCAGTGTGAATTTCCAAAATTTAATGGATTCCGCTGGATCCAGGGGAGGGGACAGGTGCCTCCACTGAATTGAGTGCACCGCATCTTGCACTGCCTCCAGCGCCTGCAGGGGGCGCCCGAGCCCAGCTCCCCGACCCGTGCGGGGCATGCGCGTCCCTTCTGACAGGAGCCCGACCTCCTCAGGACCCCCTGTGGGGGCTTCTGAAGGACGTGGGTCCGCATCCACACTGACAGGAGCCCAGCCTCCTTAGGACTCGCTGTGGAGGCCTGGGGAGGATGTGGGGCCGCGT
>NW_027693531.1:0-355 GCF_054177405.1 Leptonychotes weddellii | reverse complement strand
GTCAAACAACCTTCTTATAATCTGGTTTCCCGTGTAGATTCCTTCTCCCAGACTTCTGTTTCTAGGCCCACCGCACACCAATCCCAGCCTGCTTCCGTCAGAACCTTCACTGTGCTCAGAGTTTTCTTTCTTCTTCAATATTCCAGGAAATAGGTATTTTCCCTATTTTTCTGGATAGAGAAATTGAAGTTTGGCTGTTAAGTGACAGAACCAGACATAGCTGGCTTTGCACCCCATCATAATCACATGCACAAGGCAGCAGTGAGTCTAGAAGTGAATGCTACAAAGAAGTCAAGGAGGATGAGGACTGAGAAAAACAAACTTCTATTTAGTGGTCTGGGAGACTTTTTTTTTT
>NW_027693530.1:0-355 GCF_054177405.1 Leptonychotes weddellii | reverse complement strand
GGAATGAACTCCACTTAGTCATGATGCATAATCCTCTTATACAGCATTAAAAAAAAAGGCTGCTATATTCAGTTGTAATATTTAGTCAAAGATTCCCATGGAATGTTGATCTGTACCTTTTTTTCTTGTAATGTCTTTATTTGGCTTCATTGTAACTGCAATGCTGCCCTCTTGGAATAAAGTAGGAAGTTTGCCCTTTGATATTTTTTGGAAGAGTTTGAAAAAGATTGGTGTTCATCCTAATTCTGTATGGATCTTGTGATCTTTAGTCATGACTACTCCATTGGAATCCCTACATTACAAAATGCAATTCTCCTAGGAGAAAGAAGCTCTGTGACTCACGGTATAGCTTGTC
>NW_027693529.1:0-355 GCF_054177405.1 Leptonychotes weddellii | reverse complement strand
AGTTCTGAAGGGGATGGACTATTTCCATTTCTTGACCCGGCTGGTAGTTATAAGGATGTTTGCCTAATAATAATGCATTGAGGTATTCATCTGTTCTGTGTGGCTTTTCTGTACCTGTGTTTTACTTTATAATAAACAGCTAAAAATATAAAATATTTAATTATTTACTTAACTTTTTTAGAGAGATAGTGTGCAAGAAGGGGGGCACCTGCGGGCAGGGGGAGAGGGAGAGAGAGAATCCCAAGCAGGCTCCACACCCAGTGCAGAGCCTGATCTTGTGTTCAATCTCATGACCCTGAGATCATGACCTGAGCCGAAATCAAGAGTCAGACCAACTGAGCCACCCAGGTGCCCC
>NW_027693528.1:0-355 GCF_054177405.1 Leptonychotes weddellii | reverse complement strand
TTTAACAGACTCCTTTTAACCCATGTCCTCTTAAGGAATCTGGAAGAGATGTGCATTAGGTAGCCTTATTCCATTTTTCAAGCCAACACACTGTCATTCAGAAGAGATGGTGAAGAAGAAAGGCTCTGGGGGCTTGGGGTGACCTTGGTCCTCAGAAGGGTGGGCCTGGCTGGGAATGTAGTAGACAGAGCCACTGTCTCTAATCTTATTATGTGATCTTATTCATGATGAACACGTACATTATAAGTCACACATATACACGGGAGTAGAGTTTGTAGAACCAGACAACATGGGTTCAAATCCCAGCTCTAGGCCTTACAGGCTGTGTGACCTTGAGCCAGTTACTTAACCTCTC
>NW_027693527.1:0-355 GCF_054177405.1 Leptonychotes weddellii | reverse complement strand
AAGAAGGATTTTGTTGGGCCTCTCTTGGATCATGTGCATACATCTTAGACAATCATTGTGACCAGGGAGGTTAGGTACTATGATTGGCCCAATGGCAGCTCTTTCTGAGTTTAGGGGCATAAGATGTGATACCAGAAAATGGAGGGCTAGCAGAAACATGGCTCCTGGGAATAATTTGTGAGTCAGCCATTCCAGTTTATGTCTACTAATTTTTCATTTTACAGTTAGTCACAACAGATTTAAAACACAAAATGTTGATTATATAACACTAAATTATGTTCACAGGTTTCTGTTTTAATAGAAATAAGGTAGATGGTGGGCGCCTGGGTGGCTCAGTTGGTTAAGCGACTGCCTT
>NW_027693526.1:0-355 GCF_054177405.1 Leptonychotes weddellii | reverse complement strand
GTTGTTGTGAATGATATTTTTCTTTAAAAGTTTCAATTTATCATTGTTGCTGGTGTGTAGAAATGCAACTGATTTTACAAGTTGATTTTATATTTGGCCACCTTGCTAAACTTTCTCTTTATTTTCAATGATTTGTCCCTAGATTCTTTTTATGTTCTTTATAAACAGTATACTGATTTTAAAATGTTGTTTCCTTATGATTTTAGTTTTTTCCTAATCTTTTGCTTTTAATTTTTTTCTTGTCTTAATGAACCCATGAGGACTTTGGGTATAATTCTAAATGGAAATGGTCTTACTTCAGATCTTTTTTTTTTCTTTTTTAAGATTTTTATTTATTTATTTGTCAGAGAGAGAG
>NW_027693525.1:0-355 GCF_054177405.1 Leptonychotes weddellii | reverse complement strand
GTAGCGGTCATTTTGTAACGTATACAAGTATGAAATCATTACATTGTACATCTGAAACTAGTATGTTAATCATTCCTCAAAAAAAAAAAAAGTTCACCAGACTTGCTGATTTTCAAATAAAGAGAGCAGCTCTTATACCACTCTATCTCTCATACAGTGGCAGAGCTGGGCACTCTCTCAAGATTTTTCCTCAGTTAGCTTCTGTGATACCACATTCCTCTTGAAAATTTTGGACTCATTTTCCTTAATTAGATCTTCATCTACCAAGGTTCTATCCTCTGGCCTTCATGTTTTATTCTATATGCTATCTCTGGCTTTAATTACCTGTCCATGTGGATTATTTAAAAATCTAGTT
>NW_027693524.1:0-355 GCF_054177405.1 Leptonychotes weddellii | reverse complement strand
TTTTGTGAGGAGATACTTTTCATATGTTGACCCGTTAGTGTTCATTGATGATTTCTTACCTGAATCTATTAATATTGATGATTGTGAAATGGTGATTTTTTTTTTATTCCACCATTCCATCTTCATGAATTAGCTGGCATTCTGTATAATAGGCCCATCCCTTTATCTATCTATCTATCTATCTATCTATCTATCTATCTATCTATCTATTTATCTATCTATCTATCATCTATTTATCTATCATCATCTATTTATCTTTCTATCTTTTTATGAGTGTGGATTCATGGATTCCTATTTTGGTCAGTGGGCTATAATCTGTTACTGTCATTATTATTTTGGAGGTTAGATTGTTTTA
>NW_027693523.1:0-355 GCF_054177405.1 Leptonychotes weddellii | reverse complement strand
AAAAAAAAAAAAAAAAGTTTTTCTGTGCTTTCTTCTAGAAGTTTCACTGTTTCTTTTTTTAAGTAATCTCTGCATCTAACGTGGGGCTTGAACTCACAACCCCAAGATCAACAATCACCTGCTCTACTGACTGAGCCCAGCAGGCACCCCAACAGTTTCAATTCTTTTTTTTAATTTTATTTTTTAAAATTTTTTTTTAAAGATTTTATTTATTTATTTGAGAGAGAGAATGAGATAGCGAGCATGAGAGGGAGGAGGGTCAGAGGGAAAAGCAGACCCCCCGCCAAGCAGGGAGCCCGATGCGGGACTCGATCCCAGGACTCCAGGATCATGACCTGAGCCGAAGGCAGTCGCT
>NW_027693522.1:0-6740 GCF_054177405.1 Leptonychotes weddellii | reverse complement strand
AAAAAAAAATAATACCACAATCCTGTAGGTCTTGCAGATATTTGTGGCACTGGACTTGAAAGATGAGTGGTGATTCCAACATACTTCATTCAAGTCACTTACTTGGCTTACGCAGAAAACAGATGGATCTTAAATGACAATAGATTATCATAAATTTAATCAGGTGGTAATCCTAATTGCATTCCAGATGTGGTTTTGTTGCTTGAGCAAATTAACACATCCTCTGGTATGTGGTATACAGTTATTGACCTGGAAAAATTATTTTCTAGATATCTTTTAGTAAAGACAACCAGAAGTACTGTGTTTTCAGGCCAGCAATATACCTTCACTGTTCTACCTCAGTAGCTGTGTTAATCTGGGTTCTCCAGAGAAACAGAACAACTTAGGGGTTTATATATAACACACATACACATATCTGTGTGTGTGTGTGTGTATTTGTGCAAACGCCTAAGTGGTACCCCCCCCACAGATACGTATATGCATACATGCATGTATATTTTGTATATACACACATGTATGCGTGTAACATATATTTATACAAATATATATATACACACACACACATATATATTCTTTAAAGATTTTATTCACTTATTTGACAGAGAGAGACACAGTGAGAGAGGGAACACAAGCAGTGGGAGTGGGAGAGGGAGAAGCAGGCCTCCTGCAGAGCAGGGAGCCCAATGTGGGGCTCGATCCCAGGACCCCGGGATCACGACCTGAGCCAAAGGCAGACGCCCAACGTCTGAGCCACCCAGGTGCCCCTACACACACACATATATAAAGAAACAGAAGGCAGAGAAAGAGAAAAAGAGATTTAATTTATTTTTTTTTAAGATTTTATTTATTTATTTGAGAGAATGAAAAAGAGAGAGAGCACATGAGAGGGGGGAGGGTCAGAAGGAGAAGCAGACTCCCTGCTGAGCAGGAAGCCAGATGCGGGACTCGATCCTGAGACTCCAGGATCATCATGACCTGAGCCGAAGGCAGTCGCTCAACCAACTGAGCCACCCAGGTGCCCGAGATTTAATTTAAAGAATTGGATCAAGTGGGGCACCTGGGTGGCTCAGTTGGTTAAGCGCCCAGGGTCCTGGGACCAAGCCGCACATTGGGCTCCCTGCTCAGCAGGGAGCCTGCTTCTCTTTCTCCCTCTGTCCCTCTCCCTGCTCATTCTCTCTCTTTCAAATAAATAAATAAAATCTTTTTTTTTAAGATTTTATATGACAGAGAGAGACACAGTAAGGAGGGAACACAAGCAGGGGGAGTGGGAGAGGGAGAAGCAGGCTTCCCGCAGAGCAGGGAGCCCGATGCGGGGCTCGCCCCAAATAAATAAAATCTTAAAAAAAAAAAAAGAAAAGAATTGGAAAGAGAAGAATTGGATCATGCAATTGTGGAAGCTGGTAAGTCAAAAATCTGCAGGGTAGTCATGCAGGCTGGAAAACCAGGTAAGAGTTGATGCTGCAGTTCAAGCCTAAAGCAGTCTGCTGACAGAATTTCCTCTTCTTCAAGAGAAGTCAGTTTTTTTTTCTATCAAAGCCTTCAACTGGGGTGCCTGGGTGGCTCAGTCGTTAAGCATCTGCCTTCGGCTCAGGTCATGATCCCAGGGTCCTGGGATCAAGCCCCGCATCGGGCTCCCTGCTCCGAGGGAAGCCTGCTTCTCCCTCGCCCACTCCCCCTGCTTGTGTTCCCTCTCTCGCTGTGTCTCTCTCTGTCAAATAAATAAATAAAATCTTTAAAAAAAATTTTTTTTAAGCCTTCAACTGATTGGATGAGGCCCACACACATTATGGAGGGCTATCTGCTTTACTCAGTCTACTGATTGAAATGTTAATCTTATCTAAAAATTACCTTCAAAGAAACATCTAAAATAATGTTTGAACAAATATGTAAGTACTGTGGCCTAGCCAAATTGACACATAAAATGAACCATCACAAGGGTATATCAACTCTCCAGCTCTAGGCCATAATTTAATCCACCCACACCTCGATCACTTTTCCCTTGCACAAGTCATCATGCTAGGCCATTACATTAATAAAGACTCTAGACATACTAGCAGAGAGTGGGAAATAACTTTGGCAAAAATTCAGGGGACTTCCACCTCAGTTGAATTTCTATGGATTCAGTGTGGTGCATATTGAGATATCCTTCTTAAAGTGAAGAATCCCGGGGTGTCTGGGTGGCTCAGATGGTTAGGCATCTACCTTCAGCTCAGGTCATAATCCCAAAGTCTTGGGATCAAGTCCCACATCAGGCTCCTGGCTCAGCAGGCAGCCTGCTTCTCCCTCTCCCTCTGCCTCTCCCCCTGCTCATGCTCTCTCTCTGTGTCTCAAATGAATAAATAAATGAATGTCTCAAATGAATAAATAAATAAATGAATAAACGGCATCTTAAAAAAAAATAAAGTGAGGAATTCCCTCCTAGAACAAAAATAGAGCCACGACACATAGTGGACTTTTTGGATTTTAGACACAACGTTAAAAAAAAAAAAAAGTAATTTGGATATGCCATTATGGCCCCTTTACTTAATGAACTGAAAAACTCCTAGTTTGAGTGGGGCCCAGAATGAGAGAAAGCTCTTCAACAGGTCCAGGCTGTTTATACTATCTCAAATGAGAGTGGTATATTAGAGATTTGGCTCAAGCAGGCCCTGAAGGCAAAGTTGCATGAAGAAGTGGACTAAAGGGGCACCTGGGTGGCTCAGTCAATTGAGCGTACGACTCTTGATTTCAGCTCAGGTCATGATCTCAGGGTGCTATGAGATTGAGCCCCGTGTCAGGCTCTGCACAGGGCCTGGAACCTGCTTAAGATTTTTTCTCTCTCTCTTCCTCTCCCTTTGCCCCTCCCCACCATGCCCTCTCTCAAGAAAAAAAAAATTAAGTGGACTAAATAAATGCACATGATTCCTCCACCCCTAAGCCTAAGATACTACAACTCCCAGCCCACCCTATGGTCTCATGGGGAGTGCCCTACAACCAGCTGGCTGAGGAAGAGAAAAATGTGAACACAGTTTACAGATGGTTCTGTATGACATGCAAGTACCACCCAAATAAGGACAGTTGCAGCACTACAGCCCCCTTCTGGAAACTTCTTGAAGGACAATGATGAAATTTTCCCAATGGGAAGAAATGTGAGGAGGGCATCTGGTTGTTTATTTTGCCTAGAAGGAGAAATGACCAGAAGCAAGTCTATATTCATAGGCTGTGGTCAATAGTTTGGTTGGATGGTCAGGGACTTAGAAGGAACATGGCTGGAAAATACGTGATAAAAAGTCTGGGGAAGTGGTAGGTGGACAGACTTCTCTGAATGGGAAATGATGTGACAATATTTGTGTCCCATGTGAATGCTTATCTCAGCAGAGGATCTTAATACATGTATAGGATGACCAATTCTGAGGATATCAGTCAACCTCTTTTCTCAGCCACTTGTGTCATTACCCAGAGGGCTCATAAAAAAAAGTGGCCACGGTCCCAATGATGGAGGTTATGCATAGGGTCAGCAACATGGACTTCCACTCACCAAAAATGTCCTGGTTATAGCTACTGCTGAGGGCCCAGTCTGCAGAGACCAACACTGAGTCACCAAAATGGCCTCATTCCCTGGATGACATGGCTTTTCTTTCCCTGCATTCAGTGCTTCCACCACACTACTATCTGTGGACTTACAGAGCACCTTATGCATCATTGTGGTATTTTAAATAACATTTGCTTCTGATCAAAGGGGTCATTTCATAGCAAATGAATTATGGCAATCAGCCCATACTCATGGTACTCACATGGTCTTCCCATGTTTTCCATCATTCTGAAGAAGAATTTTTTTTCCTGAAAAAGCTGTCTTGATAGAATGTTAGAATGGCCTTTTGAAGCCTCAATTTCAGTGTCAATTGAGATAGCAATATGTTGTGGGACTGGGGAAATGTCTTTGAGGATGCTGTATATGCTTTGAATCAACATCCAATATATGGTGCAAATGGGTCTCGGAATCAAGGAGTGCAAATGGAAGTGGTTCCACTCATTATTACCCATCATGATCCACTAGCAAAATTTTTGCTTTCCATCCCTGTAACCTTAGGCTCCGCTGGATTAGAAGCCTTAGTTGCAAGGAGAGGAATGCTTCCACCAGAAAACAATAATTTTTCCATTAAACTGAAAGTTGAAGCTGCCACCTGGGTTTGAGGCCGCTTTGGGCTCCTCATGCTTCTGAATCAACAGGCAAAGAAGGAGGTTACTGTACTCAATGAGTGATTGGTCCTGATTACCAAGAGGAATTTGGGCTGCTAATATATAATGAATGTAAAGAATCTTGTGTCTGAAATATAGGAGCTCCCTTAGCATATCTCAATACTACCATGTCCTGTGATTAATGTTAATGGAAAACTACAACTGGATTCAGGCAGGACTACTAATGGCTGAGACACTTCAGGAATATTTGGTTTATCCTGACAGGAAAGAATCAAAATCCTGAGGTACTTGCTGAGGGCAAAGTAGATATGGAATGTGTAGTGGAAGAAGATAGTTATAAATACTAGCTGTGACCATATAACCAATTGTAAAAATGAGAACGGTAATAGCATGCATAATTCTTCATTTTGTTATGTTTGTATACATATTAACCAAATATTTTTGTTTCCTTCCCTCTCTTATCCCCTTACTGTCAAACATAAGATTTATTAGTAATAGCTTTATATCACAGTTACAGGAAATAAGAGTGACCCTCACCCAAGGACTTCTGCATCCTCTCTTGGGGAAAGGGTTAATGTGTTTTCAGTTGTACACAAGATAGCGTTTCATGTTAGTTGGAAGTATGACTTATTGTCTTCATTTGAAGAGTGTGATTAAAGGAAATGTGTGTGGGTGCCAAGCTGATAAGCAGTGGACAGTTAAGGTCATTTTTATGTGTTACTTGGCTAGACTACAGTTATTCAAACACTAATCTAGGTGTTGCTGTGAAGGTATTTTGTAGATGTGACTAAAGTCCATAATCAGTTGGCTTTAAGAGAGATCACCCTAGATAATCTAAGAGGGCCTGATTTAATCAGTTGAAAGACATTAAGAGTAGAGCTGAGGAATTCTTGAAAAAGAAAAAATTCTGCCCGTGGATAGCAGTTTCATCTGTCCAAGAATTCTAGCTTGCCCTTCCTGATTTTAGGCTTGCCTAGACAGCCCCCACAATCACATAAGCAGACTCACTGCAATAAATCTTTATATATACTGTTTCTGTTTTCTGGTTAAATACTGACTGATATAACAATCTTCCAACCTTTCTTCTTCCAGGCCCCTGACTAGGCCATTTACCCTAGGAGTGTGATTATTCTTCTCTTCGGCCTCTTCTCCTTCTACATGAAGTGGAAGACCAAATGCAATACCTGAAATTTCACCCATTGAGAAAAATGTCTCTTTAAGAGCTACCAGTGTGAAGCTTCTGTGTAATGCTGCTGCTTTCCATTTCAGTTTACATTCACATATAGAGCCAACAGACTGTAAGCCAAGTTCAGCCTTTTTCTTTCTTCCTCAGCTGGTTATATGGGACTCCCATATGTCCATATGAGTGATCTGAGAGACACACTGGTGGAAGTGATGGGTGACATGCTCAGTAGATTGTGTGCCCTTAGTACTTCTTGTGCACTATTCTGAATGTACCATTTCCATTTTTTTCAAAGGTTGCACTGGGCTCATCCAACTTTACCACTTTGTGGTTCTGACAGGACATACCACACAATGGGCAATTCAGGGTGCATGGTGACTTGGTTTCACATGGTCAAGCATTCTGTCTTCACAGAGCCCAGTAGCACACCAGGAGCTTATTTTCAAAAACTATGAAATTATCTGCCGTGGATGACATGTCCTTGCTCATTCTGCTCTGACTAGGGCTTGCCATGAACTCCACGTCACACCATTTTCAATCAGTCATATCTCCAACAGTATACAGTATTTCAGATCATATAGCTCAAGTGGAAGCACTATTTGCACCTCAGCTGGGACGTGCTGCTTTACTGTGGTAGGCTCCACTCAAAGCTGGCTGCATTCTTTGTCATTCTGTATATGGGTATTCTAAAATGTTGAATGTGTTGCTTTCATAGCACAAAGAAGTTTGCCCGGACGTGCACTTTCTTCTCAATAGTAGAGGATACAAACAGAGTAATTTCTCTTTTACTTTACTAAGTGGCAGGTCTCCGAATCTTTGTAGGTTTTTCTCTCATGCCTTGGGGAACATGTGTCTTAACAAGGCTTCCAATGTGCATGACATCCTTTCCCCATGCTGTCTTATCAAACTGATGTCATCAATGAAATTAATTACTGTGACATTTTTCCAAAGAAGACATCCAAATGGCCAACAGACACATGAAAAAGTGCTCAACATCGCTCGGCATCAGGGAAATCCAAATCAAAACCTCAATGAGATATCACCTCACACCAGTCAGAATGGCTAAAATTAACAAGTCAGGAAACGACAGATGTTGGCGGGGATGCGGAGAAAGGGGAACCCTCCTACACTGTTGGTGGGAATGCAAGCTGGTGCAGCCCCTCTGGAAAACAGTATGGTGGTTCTTCAAAAAGTTGAAAATAGAGCTATCATATGATCCAGCAATTGCACTACTGGGTATTTACCCCAAAGATACAAATGTCGGGATCCAAAGGGGTACGTGCACCCCGATGTTTATAGCAGCAATGACCACAATAGCTAAACTGTGGAAAGAGCCAAGATGTCCATCGACAGATGAATGGGTAAAGAAGATGTGGTG
>NW_027693521.1:0-355 GCF_054177405.1 Leptonychotes weddellii | reverse complement strand
GTTCCTCAGGTAAAACAGCATTTTCATGCTGTCGTGCGGCTCTCACAAGAGCTGGTTTGGAGAAGTGATTTTTTTTTTTTTTTATTTGAGACAGAGAGAATGAGAGAGAGAGAGCACATGAGAGGGGGGAGGGTCAGAGGGAGAAGCAGACTCCCCGCCGAGCAGGGAGCCCGATGCGGGACTCGATCCCGGGACTCCAGGATCATGACCTGAGCCGAAGGCAATCGCTTAACCAACTGAGCCACCCAGGCGCCCTAAAGCCATTTTTTAAATTCTAGACCTAAATTTAAAACATATTGGAAAATAGGTAAACTGGGTGAATCATCCAACTGGCAGCTTAATACTCCTTGCATGC
>NW_027693520.1:0-355 GCF_054177405.1 Leptonychotes weddellii | reverse complement strand
GTCAGAAACCTAACGGTCATCCTTGACTCACCCTTCCTTTGCTCTGTCTCTCACCCCATCAGTAAGTTCTGTTGATTCTATAATTGGATTTTATCCTGAAACATCCACTATTCATTCTCCTTCTCCACTGTGACCACATTCCTCTAAACTCTGGACTACTATAATAATCTCCAGAGGTCTCCCAGTCTCCATACTTGGTCCTCATCCAACCCATTCTCCACCTAAAAGCAAGAATGATCTAAACAACAACAACAACATCACACCTGCTCCTTATTAAACCTCTTCAGTAACTGTTTGTTTTAGTATAAAGACCAAGGTCCTTTATGTCCTACAGGCTCCCCATCACCTGGGACCT
>NW_027693519.1:0-355 GCF_054177405.1 Leptonychotes weddellii | reverse complement strand
TGCCCCTAATATGTAAATATTAAACAATACACTACTGCACAAGCAATGGGTCAAATTACAAAATCAAATGGCAAATCAAAATATGTCTCAAAACAAAAGAAAAAGAAAACACAATATTCCAAAACCTATGCGAGGCAGCAAAAGTCGACATTAGACTGAAGTTTATGCTACAAATGTGTGTATTCAGAAAAAAAGTTCAAATAAACAGTTACACCACAAGGCAGTAGAAAAAGAAGAAGCTTAGCTGAAATTTAGTGGAGGAAGGAAATGACAAAGAAAAATCAGAAATAAATAAAATAGTGACCAGAATGAATAATAACATAACATTGAAAGTAATGACCAGTTTTTCCAAAAA
>NW_027693518.1:0-355 GCF_054177405.1 Leptonychotes weddellii | reverse complement strand
TGACCAGCATGTGTTGGGCACCATGCCAGGTTTTTTTCAGATATGTAATCTCATTTAATTTGCACAACACCCCCGTGGGGTTGGTAGGTTTCCTCAAGGTTGGGTAACTTGCTTAAGGTCACTCAACTAGTAATGCAGGTCTCCCTGGCTGTGAAAACTCAAGCTGTTTCCAAGATATAATACTGCTTCCAAAGGTGGGAGGGGGGGTCAACAAGCCGTGAGACTTGGGGGAAATATGAATGTGTTCTCCTTCCAAAGACAGGTCATGGTTATTTTTAATATGCTTGAATTGGGAAAAAAAAATAGTGTTTCTGCAGTGATACAGTCACTTTCGCTATTTTTTTTTTTTTTTTTT
>NW_027693517.1:0-355 GCF_054177405.1 Leptonychotes weddellii | reverse complement strand
AGGCCAGAAAGGAATGGCATGATATATTCACAGCACTAAATGAGAAAAATATGTAGCCAAGAATACTATATCTAGCTAGGCTGTCATTGAAAATAGAAGGAGAGATAAATAGCTTCCAGGGCAAAAACTAAAGAAATATGCAAACAGGAAACCAGCCCTACAAGAAATATTGAAAGGGGTCTTCTAAGCAAAGAGAGAGGCTAAAAGTAACATAGACCAGAAAGGAACACAGACAATATACAGTAACAGTCACCTGACAGGCAATACAATGGCACTAAATTCATATCTTTCAATAGTTACCCTGAATGTAAATGGGCTAAATGCCCCAATCAAAAGACACAGGCTATCAGATTGG
>NW_027693516.1:0-355 GCF_054177405.1 Leptonychotes weddellii | reverse complement strand
GCAGTTTCCAAAGTGATTGTAGTGATTGGTACCCCCACCAGCAGTGTCTGAGAGCTCCAGTTACACCAAGTCCTTGTCACCATTTGATGTTTTCTTTTCATTTTTTTTTCTATCTTTAAATTTATTCATTTTGCCAGTGTGTGGTAGCATCTCATTGTGTTTTTTATTTGCATTTCCTTCTTGACTAATCATGTTGAGCGCATTTTCCTATGTTGGCTATTTTGATATTTTCCTTTATCAAATATATTTTTAAGTCTTTTGACTATTTTTCTGTTTGGTCATCTGTCTTTTTCTGATTTGATGGAGGTTTTTCTAATGTGTTCTGGATACAAATTTTTTTTCCAGATAAATGTAT
>NW_027693515.1:0-355 GCF_054177405.1 Leptonychotes weddellii | reverse complement strand
AGTACATATAGTTTCCAAGTAATTGTTCCTATTTCTGGAGATATCAGGGCATACTGGGCTCGATTTCAGTGTGAATTTCCAAAATTTAATGGATTCCGCTGGATCCAGGGGAGGGGACAGGTGCCTCCACTGAATTGAGTGCACCGCATCTTGCACTGCCTCCAGCGCCTGCAGGGGGCGCCCGAGCCCAGCTCCCCGAGCCGTGCGGGGCATGCGCGTCCCTTCTGACAGGAGCCCGACCTCCTCAGGACCCCCTGTGGGGGCTTCTGAAGGACGTGGGTCCGCATCCACACTGACAGGAGCCCAGCCTCCTTAGGACTCGCTGTGGAGGCCTGGGGAGGATGTGGGGCCGCGT
>NW_027693514.1:0-355 GCF_054177405.1 Leptonychotes weddellii | reverse complement strand
CTCTTTTTCCATGACTATATCTACTGCCTCGTCTTGATTTATAAACAAAACCTGGAAAACCTACAAAAATAAGTGTTTTGTGGTTTATCTAGGAATAATACAGAAAATATTGCTGTTATTTTTGGTGAAGAAAATCAATTTTGTATAGTTTATTTCAACCTAAATAAAATGTGAATTTTGTTTAAAAAAAAAAAAAAAACCTTGCTAGATGAGACAAAATCATTCTGGCCATATTTGGAAATGTTTGCTCTTTGAATTATTCTCTAATGATTAGCAACCATTCTTACGTACCAACAATTTTGAGTGTTTGATATATTTTTAAAAATATTATTTTTGTCTGGAAATTTTTCTTTGT
>NW_027693513.1:0-355 GCF_054177405.1 Leptonychotes weddellii | reverse complement strand
AGTGATATAAACACTAAATAATAATTACTTGTGAGAACTGAAATGAGAATTGCTTTGCCAAGAATATTAAGTTAGATTATAGCTCCATTATTTGTGAGGAACAGCTAATGGGAATCTTCATTAAAATTTCTAATTTTCTACTGACTGACTCTTTACCAGATCAAAATTATTAGCAAATCCATATCAACCATCCATCATGAAAAAGAATGATATTCAGCGCAACCAGCCTAATTTCCTTTTGGGATACAGTTGACCAGGGTTGTCAGAAGTCACACCGCCATTACAGAAAGATGTAGTACTTCCAGTTGGAGAGGAAAAAAATCATTCCCCCTGGCAGATAAAGCTTCACAAGGAT
>NW_027693512.1:0-355 GCF_054177405.1 Leptonychotes weddellii | reverse complement strand
TTTTGATTCTGTTTTTGTTTTTTAAAGATGAATGATGTTGGGATGTGTGTGGGCTAATTCTGTAAGGAGGAACAAATTGGTGATATAGGTGAGAGGGGAGTGGGTAATATGATTACAGCAGCAAAGCCCTTGAGGAAAGGGGATGAGGTCCAGGGCCAAAGGGAGGAGCTAGCCTGAGGAACAGAGACACTTTCTTTTTCATAACCAGGATAGAGGACCAAGTAGGTGCAGACCAAGGCAAGTTTTCATAACTGGTGGTGGAAATGTGGAAATGTGAGACTGTTTTTATCAGATTACATTTGTTTTCTCTGTGGATGTTTTGAGATGTCATCATGTGAATGTTAAAAGGGAAGAC
>NW_027693511.1:0-6741 GCF_054177405.1 Leptonychotes weddellii | reverse complement strand
AGGAAATGTATAGAGTCCAAATTATTGACCAGTACCCAAGCAAGATGCACCAGTTTTCTTGGGACCTTAGGGTTGCTGGCCTCTTGTTTTCCCAGCCTGTCTTCTGCGGGAGGGGCCTGTCGCACTGTTACTCAGGCAACCCTATTTGGGCGGAGTTGCCCTGCCCCCCTGTGGCGGGGGATGGGCTCAGTGGGAACCAGTTTTTTGGGGCTTTTGTTCTCTGGCGGCTTTCCCTGGTGGCTTTTTGCATCTCTTCCACGAGTCAGAGCAGAAGAGACCGTTTCCAACCCTCTGCCTCAGAGCAGAAAGATCGCGTCTGTTCTTCAGTGAGCTCTCCAGGCCACACTGTCTCCATTTCTGTCTGTGCTGCTATAAACTGCAGCGTCCTGGATTGTGCGCCCCTCTGCAGCGCCCCCAGTCCTGCCTCCAGGTCGGGGCACGTCTCTGCCCTTTGTGCTTCTAAAACTGCCAGCTGCGCCCAGTTGACCCGTGCGACCCCGCAGCTCTGGGTTTCTGACCCGGGGGCTGCCCTAAAGTCCTTTCCCTACCGCTACCAGTCTGTGGCGAGTCTGTGCCCACTCCCCAGCGCGAGAGGCTGTTGCTCACCAGTGGTGTAGGATCCCCACAGCCAGGCACCCTCCCACTGCCGTTTATCCTCCGATATCTGCCCGCAGAATCACGGCTCCCCGCTTCGTACCTCAAAACCAACCACCTGCGATACTCTGTTTGTAGAGATCCAGATCTTCTTACATCTCAGGCTGGTTTTGTGGGTGCTCAGAGTGGTCTGGTAGATATCCAGCTCAATACTGGGGACCAGTTGAAATAGGGTCCCCTACTCCTCCACCATGTTTCCTTCTGATATACATTGACAATTATATTATCTGTTAATCGACACAGCCCTACTTCCTTTCCAATCTGGATTTTTTTTTTTTACTTCATTTTACCTTATTACACTAGCTAGAACTTCCAGTGCAATGTTATGAGACTGACGCGCTACCTACTGCGCTAACGAGGCACCTCTTCCAGTGCAATGTTAAATAGAAGTGATAAGAGCCAACATCCTTGTCTTGTATCCGATCTTAGGGAGAGGACATTTCATCTTTAATGATTAGGTATGATGTTAACTATGGGGTTCTCAGAGATGTTCTCTTTCCATTATTATTTGAAGCTGCCGTAACACATAAAATACATATTCTTGTCCAGATTCACTTTTATCTCCTGTCCTTAAAATCATCTGTCAATACCAGCTTAGGCAGCCATTATAAATTTTTTTTTTTAATGGGTAGAAATCTGAAGAGGGGAAAAAGGCGACTGCTATAAGGCCAATGGAACAATATTACCAAAACTTAAGTACTTCTTATGTATTTGGGTATATATCAGTGTAATAACTTGCTACATGGCAAAACTTGAGAAAACAAATTAATTATATAGTATGTAGCACTTTAGAACATTCCAATAACAAAGATTTCTGCTACTGGCTATGAAAAAATAAAAGAGCTTTTATCAAACCAATCTTCCTACAAATACAAACTATACAGTCTAAATAAAATATAGGAAACAGGGGCGCCTGGGTGGCTCAGTCGTTAAGCGTCGGCCTTTGGCTCAGGTCATGATCCCAGGGTCCTGGGATCGAGTCCCACATCGGGCTCCCTGCTCGGCGGGAGGCCTGCTTCTCCCTCTCCCACTCCCCCTGCTTGTGTTCCTGCTCTCGCTATCTCTCTGTCAAATAAATAAATAAAATTTAAAAATAAAATAAAATATAGGAAACAACTTTATCAAAGCATCAAAGAGCAATCAAGACACACAGAGTAAAAAGAACCAAGATCCAGGAAAGAAGGGACATGAAATGACAGTGAACATATATCAGCTAACATTTTTCCTCTAGAGGCATTTGCTTATCTTCATTGGATGCAGAGGTCTAACCAGATACAGTGGCCTAGTAGTTACAGGAGTCTCACAAGGATAGAGAGCGAAACATTAGAGTTCAGAGCTACAAAGACAGTCAATGCTTCAAGTGCCAAGACCTCAGAATTTGAGAATATCAAAGACACTCATCTGCAGAGTTGTTGATCAGCATTCAATTTTTCTTAGAGAAATGAATGGAGTGAGAGGCCAAGAAACTAAGAAAAATAAGCAATTGCTAAGAGGCTATACTGCCAAGAAGTTATTTGGCAGTCTTAGAGTGTTGGTGAGACAAATATTAGAGTCCAGGGCCTCTGAAGATCCCTGCCTTCTGAATAAAAAAATAAATCAAAATAAAAATCAAATTTTCCAAAGCTTAAAACACAGCTTTATGAGGGCAGTCCAAAGTGGCAGCACAGGAAGATCCTGAATTTACCTCCTCCCATGCAGACACCAAATCTATAGGTATATATAGGACAATTTCCCCCAAAATTAGCTGAACAGCTCCTCCACAGCAAAGAATAAAAGGGCCACATCAAGATGGGTAGGACAGGCAGAGATGCAATCTAGCCAAAAACCTGAGCCCCAGCACAGTGACCCTGAATCTGGATGGATCTCACAAAGCAGGTGCTTCTCCCTGAGTGAGAGGTTTATGTGCCATAGCAGACCCCAACCCGTGGGACCTGTAAGAGAAAGATGAGCTCCCAAAACATCTGTCTTTGAAAAAACAATGGGCTTTACATAAGGAAACCCAAAGGCCATAGGGAACTGAGATACCACTCCTAAAAGGCTCACAATAGACCCACTTGCTAAAAGGGCCAGGGCAAAAGCAGAAGTTTTAAATACTGCCTAAGCTATTTCTTTTTTTTTTTTTAAGATTTTATTTATTTATTTGAGACAGAGAGAATGAGAGAGAGAGAGAGAGCACATGAGAGGGGGGAGGGTCAGAGGGAGAAGCAGGCTCCCTGCCGAGCAGAGAGCCCGATGCGGGACTCGATCCAGGGACTCCAGGATCATGACCTGAGCCGAAGGCAGTCGCTTAACCAACTGAGCCACCCAGGCGCCCGTGCCTAAGCTATTTCTGAAGGAGATGCATTTACTAATCTTAAACCATCTGGTGGAAAGGTTCGGAGCCTCTTGAAATTCAGATTCAGACAGAGGTACTGGTAGGTGCCATTATTGCCCTCTCCCTCTGACTTGCTAGTGTCAACAGATATACACAGTTCATGAAATCTCCTGCCACTCTGCTAAAGCAGGCAGGCATGCAGTGCCTGCAACCTTCCTCTGCCCTGCTTAAGTCAGCAGTTGCACCTGCTCCTGTACTCCCCAGCTGCCCTACTAAACCCTGTAGGGGTGCACAGTTCCTGCACTCTTCAACTTCCCTGCTAAATCTGGTGGGCACACCCTGACCCTGCATTCTCCAGCTGCCCACTAAAGTCAGAGGACATGCATAGACCACACAAGGGACTCTCCTTGATAGCCTGGCTCTGGTGCACTCTTGAGTCACACAGAACTGTAACAATCAATGAGACAGTTCTTGGCAGGCTACCACCCTCAGGGCACTACACAGGCAACTGACTGAAATATACTTCCAGTCTCCCTGTGAAAAAGGCCTATTTATTTGTCCTGGAGCTTCATCCTGAGGGGCAGGCTTCAGTTATGCTACATATCTAGAGAATACAGAGGTGTTCACAGGGAACAGGGGCTGGAGAACACCATCTTTGTTCTCTCTCCAGGCCTCACTACAGCTTCCTTATGCCTCCAATAAAGGAGTGTATACACTTGTCTGAAACAATGATTTATGTAACTGTTGCCCAAGGGACAGTTCCAGATCCCCTTGTCCAAACACCAGTAGAATTTGCAATTGTAGTTCTACAGAAATGTGTGGCTTTGACAATCAGCTGGGTTCAATTCTAGGAAAGCTGCATGGTTACAGGAAACTGAGACTCCACTCTTAAAGGGCCAATGTGCTTTATCACTCACTCCAAGAACTAGCACAGAGGCAGCAATTTAAAAAGAAACTGGAATATACATGAAGGAGACATTGCCTAATTTTAATGTGTGTGCCAGAGGTGCAAGGATCTATAGGAACTTTCTCTGGGAATGAAAGTGCTTGTAGGTGCCACTGTTTTTGGCCCTCCTTCAGTCTAGCTGGCCAATGCCATTGGGAACCTGTTCTGACATTCTCCATTTAACTGTCTGTGCTGCTCAACCCCAGTATTCCCCTGCAGCCCCATCTCACCCAAATTGCCCACCTTGGCAGGCACCCCTTCAAAGTGACTCCCATTCCACCATCCAGGCCGGCATATTTGGTCAGGATCAGCATCCTCCCAAAGTGCCCCAGCACACGTGGTGGGCAACCCAACCAGGATCAGCACCTTACCAAAATAACTCCTGCCTTAGGGAGGGAGGGGGGCAGCCCCATCCACCATCACATACACAGTAGCTGCAGGCCTGGCTCAGCCAACTGTACTGGGAGCCAATCCCACCTACCAGCATGGCTGCTACAGCTAAGCCTTTTAGTCATATGTCTCAGGGCCAACACTGTCCACAGTGTACCCACAATAGTCACAGCCAGTCATTGGTGGTCATCCCTTTCAAAAACAGTCATACCCAAATTAAAACAAACAAACAAACAAACAAAACCAGCCATACCTCAGTGAAAAGACGAGAGTATATGCAGCGCACACAGGAGTGCCTGCTTCTGGTGACCAGGGGGATTGTGCTAGGCCTCACAGAATGCCTACACAAGGCCACTGTTTTCAACACCAAGAGATGTAGCTGACTTACTAAAAGAACAAAGCTGGAGGTATCACAATCCCAGATTTCAAATTATACTACAAAGCTACAATAATAAAAACCCTATGGTACTGGCACAGAAATGAACACAGAGATCAATGGAACAAAAAAGAAAGCCCAGAAATAAACCCATTCTTAAATGGTCAATTAATCTATGCCAAAGGAAGCAACAATATACAATGGGGGAAAAGACAGTCTCTCCAATAAATGGTGTAGGTAAAACTGGACAGCTATATGCAAAAGAATGATACTGGACCATTTTCTTACATCATATGCAAAAATAAACTTAAAATGGATGAAAGACCTAAATTTAAGACCTGAAACCATAAAACTCCTAGAAGAAAACATAGGCAGTAAGCTGTTTGACATTGTTATAGTAATATTTGGGGGGGGGGGTTCTTTAAAAGGAACAGCAATAAAAGCAAAAATAAACAAATGGGACTACAGACTACATTGAAGTAAAAAGCTTTTACACAGCCAAGGAAGCTATGGACAAAATAAAAGGCAACCTACTGAATGGGAAAAGGTATTTGCAAATGATGTATCTGATGTGAGTTAATAGCTAACATATATAAAGAACACATACAACTCAACACCAAAAAAACAAATAATCCAATTAAAAAATGGACAGAGGACTTGAATAGATATTCTTCCAAAGAAGATATACAGATGGCTAACATACACATGAAAAGATGCTCAACATCATTGATCATCAGGGAAATGCAAATCAAAACCACAATGAGGGGTGCCTGAGTGGTTCAGTCAGTTAAGCATCTGCCTTTGACTCAGGTCATGATCCCATGATCCTGGGATTGAGCCCTGCATCAGGCTCCCTGCTCAGCAGAGAGTCTGCTTCTCTCTCTCCCTCTGCCCTTCCCCCGGCTCGTGCTCTCTCTCTCTCTAAAATAAATAAAATCTTTAAAAAAACCCCACATGTATGTGCTATGGTGAGCGCTGTGAATTGTGTAAGACTGTTGAATCACAGACCTGTACCTCTGAAACAAATACATTACATGTTAAAAAAAAAAAAAGAAGAAGATAGTAGGAAGGGAAAAATGAAGTGGGGGAAATCGGAAGGGGAGATGAACCATGAGAGACTATGGACTCTGAGAAACAAACTGAGGGTTCTAGAGGGGAGGGGGGTGGGGGGATGGGTTAGCCTGAGGATGGGTATTAAAGAGGGCACATACTGCATGGAGCACTGGGTGCTATACACAAACAATGAATCATGAAACACTACATCAAAAACTAATGATGTAATGTATGGTAATTAACATAACATAATAAAAAAAAAACCCACAATGAGATATTATCTCACACTAGTCAAAATGACTATTATCAAAAAGACAAGATAAAACAAGTGTCTGTGTGAAGAAATAGGAACCCTGATGCCCTGTTGACATGAATGAAAATTGGTGCAGCCACTATGGAAAACAGTATGAAGATTCCTCAAAATATTAAAAATAGAACTACCATATGCTCCAGTAATTCCATTGCTGGGTATTTACCCAAAGAAAATGAAAACACTAATTTGTAAAAATAGAGGCCCCCTTACGTTTATTGCAGTATTATTTAAAATAGCTAAGATATGAAAGCAATATAAATGTTCACTGATATATAAATGGATAAAGAAGATGAAATGAGAAATGGACCCTCAACTCAATGGTCAACTAATCTTCAACAAAGCAGGAAAGAATGTCCAATGGAAAAAAGACAGTCTCTTCAACAAATGGTGTTGGGAAAATTGGACAGCCACATGCAGAAGAATGAAACTGGACCATTTCCTTACACCACACACAAAAGTAGACTCCAAATGGTTGAAAGACCTCAATGTGAGACAGGAGTCCATCAGAATCCTAAGGAGAACACAGGCAGCAACCTCTTCAACCTCAGCCGCAGTAACTTCTTCCTAGAAACATCACCAAAGGCAAGGGAAGCAAAGGCAAAAATGAACTATTGGGATTTCATTAAGATAAAAAGCTTTTGCACAGCAAAGGAAACAGTCAACAAAACTGAAAGACAACTGACAGAATGGGAGAA
>NW_027693510.1:0-355 GCF_054177405.1 Leptonychotes weddellii | reverse complement strand
CTACATGGCCTTTTTAATTCACTAAGTGCCTAATTAAGAATACTGAGTGATTTGGACCCCTCCCAAGATTGAGTGAGGTGGACAGGGATGAAAGCGAAAGGCTGCCTTTTTAAAAACAAAGATGTGGATAGCTTTGTGGTGAGTAATATTTATTAGACAAGCTGCTCTGGCTTGTCCTCTGGCTACTGGAGAGTCTGATAGTATATAGCCCTTCTTTCTTAAATAGGGAAATATTAGATCCAAATAGAAAAACATATGGGTGAGGAATACACAATTGAATGATAAGTAAAATTTTTATAAAGGGTTATTAAATTATTGCAATATCATTCATACCATACAGAAAAAGGAAAGAATA
>NW_027693509.1:0-355 GCF_054177405.1 Leptonychotes weddellii | reverse complement strand
CATTACCCCTGATGAAAATAGATGCAAAGATCCTCAACAAAATACTAGGAAATGAAACTCAGCAGCACATTAAAAGGATCATACAGTACGACTAAAGGAGATTTATCCCTGGAATGCAAGAATGGTTCATCTCATGCAAATCAATTAATGTGATATATCACATTAACAGAATGAAAAGTGAAAATCATATACTTATGCCAATAAATAATGCAAGAGCATTTGTTGAAATTCAGCACCCTTTCATGATAAAAATTCTTAACAAACTAGATTTAGAAAGATTGCATTTCAAACATAATAAAGGCTATGCATGACACACACTATTATAATAGTTTCAGGTGCACAACACAGTGATTGG
>NW_027693508.1:0-355 GCF_054177405.1 Leptonychotes weddellii | reverse complement strand
CAGAATACTTTGGGGATTGCTGCTCCTTCACGTGCGTGGTGAGGGTCCCAGCTGAGCCCTGGATTGTCTTGGGGGCCCGGCGCACAGCGCACCAGCCGCCTGGCTTGGCCCTCCTTGGGGGGGGGCATTTATTTCACACTCTGGCTCGGCTGGCCAGGCTGGGCGGGGCTGTCTGAATCACCAGTTGCTCTCCAACCTTCCACCAGCGCTGGGTCACGCCATCTCGAATGGCCTCGTGCTGATCGGCACTGGGAGCTCTGTGAGGCTGGACGGGGAGCTGGACTTGGCCGTGAAGACCATGGTGGAGGTTTCCCAAACACAGCCCCTGACACAGCGGGAGCGGCTGCACGTGTCT
>NW_027693507.1:0-355 GCF_054177405.1 Leptonychotes weddellii | reverse complement strand
GGAATAGATCCGTGGGTAGAGTTTCTGGAGAGACTTCATAAAGAAGTTTATGTTCAGCTTTGTGAAAAGACAGCAAACCGTTGTCAAAGGGTTGAGCCCAATCCCACCGCCATTCATGAGCCATGAAGAAGAGTTTAGTCGTGCCTCACCCTCCCCGTGCTGAGCCAGGGCAGCTGGGCCCCGCTTTCTGGGGCGGCCAGCAACCAGGTGAAGGACACCCCTGCCCAGGCGGGGGGCAGTGAGCACAGGAGGTGGGTGCATGGTGGAGCGCGCGGGCCAGGGGGGAAGGTGCGTTCACACCAGGCAGACACACAGGGATGGTGTTTCGAGGGAGTGGCCGTTCCAGTGGCGTCCC
>NW_027693506.1:0-355 GCF_054177405.1 Leptonychotes weddellii | reverse complement strand
TTTTGTTTGTCTGGCAAACTCTTTATCTCTCCTTCAAATCTGAACGATAACCTTGCTGGATAGAGTATTCGTGGTTGTAGGTTTTTTTCCTTTCAGCACTTTGAATATATCATGCCACTCCTTCTGGCTTACAAAATTTTGCTGAAAAATCAGCTGATAGCCTTATAGTTTTTCCCTTGTAGGCAATTTTTTATTTCTCTCTTGCTGCTTTTATGATTTTCTTTTTATCTTTAACCATTGACATTTTAATTATTACTTGCCATGGTTTGAACCTCCTTGGGTTCATCTTGTTCAGAGCTCTCTGTTATTCTTGGACTTGAAAATCTATTTCCCTCCCTAGGCTAGGGAAGTTTCC
>NW_027693505.1:0-355 GCF_054177405.1 Leptonychotes weddellii | reverse complement strand
CCATGAGCCCAGCTTCAGCAATTTTACTGTGAAAAGAACCAGGAATTAAAATTTGGTATATGTTAATCTCTGCAACAGAGATTATATACTTTGTTTGTATGAATCTTGAGATATTTTTCAAAATTGTTCTACAAAGTGTTCATTAACTGAGTCTATTCAAAATGTTAGTAACCACGATAATCTGTAATGTTAACAAATATAAATTTCAACTCTATGAAATCATTAATAAGATCAACATCAACATTCTGTTTGGGAAATAATTGACTCAGTAAGCCAACATCTCATTTTATAGAAACAGAAGGGTGTGGGCATATTACGAATTTGTATGCTGGCCACAAGCATTTATGGTGTCATG
>NW_027693504.1:0-355 GCF_054177405.1 Leptonychotes weddellii | reverse complement strand
ATCCACCAGCATATGACCTTTGTTTCATAAAGCCTTTCACTGCAGAATCAGTCATACAAAGCTCCAAAGCAAAGCCCATGGGAACTGGGGCCCATGGCCCTTTGTTGGGAGTTGGAGAAAGTAGGATGAAGGACGTAGGTTGTAGGTTCCCAAAGAGGGTAATATGAGTTGCAAGATTCAAGAGAGCCAAAAGGAGGGGTTCACTAAATACATGGTGAGGACTTGACATTTCACTGAGGACCAGTTTTGGTCACAGGAATATTTTGTTATTATAGTCATTATTTTAAGGTAACTACTGATCACGACAGTCAAATGCACTCTTGTCCTCAAAGGAATGTGTGTGTGTGTGTGTGTG
>NW_027693503.1:0-355 GCF_054177405.1 Leptonychotes weddellii | reverse complement strand
CCCAGGATCCTGGGATCGAGCCCCACATCGGGCTCCAGCCCCACATCGGGCTCCCTGCTCAAGCGGGAAGCCTGCTTCTCCCTCTCCCACTCCCCCAGCTTGCCTTCCCTCTCTCGCTGTGTCTCTCTCTGTCAAATATTTAAATAAAATCTTTTTAAAAAGCTTTAAAAAAAAGATTTTAAATTTTAAAAGTGCAGTATCTCTATGGCAGAGAAGAGTGTGAAGACTAGTAAAAACTAGGGTTTCCTCCTTCTCCAAGGATTGTAGGTGAATGAGCCAGCCCCACTCACATCCCAGGGGGTTTGCAAGCAGCAGATGACCCCACCATCCAGGGCTCACTATGACCATGCCTGCA
>NW_027693502.1:0-355 GCF_054177405.1 Leptonychotes weddellii | reverse complement strand
CTCATGCTCTCTCTCTCTCTCATTCTCTCTCTCAAATAAATAAAATCTTTAAAAAAAAAGAAAGGATGCAGACTCTGGGTATAGTAGTGGATGCTTGAGAAGGAGAGGGATTCTTTTCTTTGATAATGGGATTTAGTTTGCAAAGAAAATAAGACCAGGGCGCCTGGGTGGCTCAGTTGGTTAAGCGACTGCCTTCGGCTCAGGTCATGATCCTGGAGTCCCAGGATTGAGTCCTGCATCGGGCTCCCTGCTCGGTGGGGAGTCTGCTTCTCCCTCTGCCCCTCCCCCCTCTCATGTGCTCTCTCTCATTCTCTCTCTCTGAAATAAATAAATAAAATCTTAAAAAAAAAAAAAA
>NW_027693501.1:0-355 GCF_054177405.1 Leptonychotes weddellii | reverse complement strand
GAAATCAGCCTGAGATATAAGAAGATCTGGATCTCTACAAACAGAATATCACAGGCGGTTGGTTTTGAGGTACAAAGCGGAGAGCTGTGATTCCTCGGGCAGATATCAGAGGATAAACGGCAGCGGGAGGGACCCTGGCCATGGGGATCCTACACCGCCAGTGAGTGACAGCCTCACGCGCTGGGGACGGGCACAGACTCGCAGACCGGTAGTGGAGGGGAAAGGATTCTAGGGCAGCCCCCGGGGCGGAAACCCAGAGCGGAGGGGTAGCTCAGGTGAACTGGGAGCGGCTGGCAATTTTAGAAGCACAAAGGGCAGAGACGGCCCTGACCTGGAGGCAGGACTGGGGGCGCCG
>NW_027693500.1:0-6741 GCF_054177405.1 Leptonychotes weddellii | reverse complement strand
ACTCATACACTCGCACACACACTCATTCTCATGCACACTCTCATATACACTCATTCTATCACACTTTCGCACACATACACTCATTCTCACACTCACGCACACGCTCTCGCACACATTCTCTCACACTCTGGCACGCACACACTCGCACACACACTCATTCTCACACACACTCTCGCACACACACTCATTCTCTCACACTCTCACACGCACACACTCGCACACATATACACACACTCATTCTCTCACACTCTCACACGCAGAGTTTTCAGCGGGCACCGCTGTACATACTGTCTTAGTCTGCTCAGGCTCCTGTCACAAACTGCCACACTGGGGGGCTTCAGCGACAGTTCTGGAGGCCGGACGTCCAAGGCCAAGGTGCCAGCAGATACAGCGTCCGGAGAGCGTCCTCTTCCTGGCTCACAGACGGTGGTCTTCTCCCCATGTCCTCACATGGCCGAGGGGGAGGGGGCTCTCTGGGGCTGTGTTCTAAAGGCACTGATCTCACTCATGCGGCCTCCACTCTCGTGACCTAATCACCTCCAAAGGCCCCACCTCTCAATACCATCACACTGGGGGTGAGGATTTAACAGAAGAATTTGGGGGGTGTAGGGGGCACAAACAGCATTTAGCCTGTAACACATACCAATTTGGCCATTTGAATTTTTTCCTCCTTTTTTTTCCCCTTTCATTTAGTACGTTGTAGACATCTTTGTGTTTCAGCACTTGTAAATCTGCTATTTGACGTCTGTGTACCAGTTACTTGTATCAGAATTTTTTTTTTTAAAGATTTTATTTATTTGTTTAGAGTGCGAGCAGGTGGGGAGGGAGAGGGAGAGAGAGCATCTCAGGCAGACTGTGTGCTGAGCGCGGAGCCTGATGCGAGGCTCGATTTCAGGACCCTGAGATAATGACTTAAGCTGAAATCAAGAGTCAGACACTCAACTGACTGAGCCACCCAGGCGCCGGAATTTGAACCAGAATTTCTTTAACAAGCCCTGATAACAGCTTAATATTCTTATAAACAAAAATGTATGTTTTTATTGCATTATAGTTTATGATAATGAAATGAGCCAAATGTTCGTTTATAACAGGTGGTTAAAAAAAGGTACCAATCATGGGGTTCCCAGGGGAGTATCCTGGGCTGTTGGAAAGGGGACACACTGACCAGAAAGAACGTTTGCAAAACACTTCAACTTGAAAAAGGAAGATACAGTCATGTATGTGGTGTGACTTTTTTAAATTAAAAAGCGAACCCCTGAACCCTTTTTATTCCCCATGAAATGAGGGGTGCTGCCTAGAGCCCCAGCACTCCTTAGCGGTGAGAGATGCAGGAATGCGGGGGAGGGGAGCTGATGGCCATGTTTGTCTTCTCCAGTCTCCAGCTTGTACCTCCTATCAGATGACGCCACAGGGCCACAGGGCCCCCCCCAAGATCAACCCAGATAACTACGGGATGGATCTGAATAGCGATGACTCCACCGATGACGAGGCCCATCCCCGGAAGCCCATCCCCACCTGGGCCAGAGGTAAGCAGGGCCCAGAGTTCCCTGGGAGACCTGGGTCCTCACTTGTGACATCTAGGACCTGGAGGTAGCGGCTCGCAGCTGTGGGTGTCAGCAGGCTGTTGTACCCACGGGCTGGCAGATTGAAGCATTGGCCCAACAAGCCTGTGTTGGGCCTTGGGATGTGCCCAGGGAGGGGTGGGCACTCTATGGCCAGTGGGCTCATCTGAGGACCAGATCGACAGTGTTGGGCACCTCTGTTCTCAACAAATGAGCTAAATTATGGCTGGCTGCAGGCTGTTCTAGCTTGGGCTCTAGGCCCCTCCTTGGAGCCCCACCCAATGGGCCAGCTGAGAGTTGGACCCAAATAAGCAGCTTAGGGTGGGAATAGCGCCAAGAGTGGTAACAGATTTTAGACAGCACCCCAAGAGCTGGAGCTGGGGGTTCCAGGCAGCTGGGGAAGGCCCAAGGCAGGGGCACTTGAGCAGGATTTGACCCCAGAGTTTACAAGCCCCAGTGTCTAAACAGGAGTGTGGGTGAGGGTGACCAGGCCACGGCCGACCAGGGCGCAGGGCCTACTGGGAAAGGGGTGGGGCCCGTGCATACAGGGGGCACTTTATAGAGTGTGCTGAGCTGGGGGTCAGGGTGGGATGCAGTCTCACTCTCCAGAGAGAAGGGCCCAGAGCCCTGTCGGGGGTCAGCTCTCCACAGAAGACAACTTGCTTCGGTGTCACCTCATTTGAACTCCACGTTAGCCAGAATCTGATTTAGTCTCCCTAACTTCTGACATCAGGTCATTTGGGAGGTGGCAGCAGGCAGGGGTGAGCATGGCCGAGGAGCCAGATGGCTGGCAGAGCCACCTAATGGTGGTTGACCTTCGCCAGCTTACTTAAACTGGCTCAGTTTTCTCATCTGTGAAATGGGGGTGATACCAGCTGAGGAGGGTTATTTAGGATGAAGTGAGTTAGTGTTTGTAAGTGGCGGGCACATTTTCCACCTCCTGACCCCCCAGGGTCCTCCTAAAGCCTTGTTGACAGGGCTGTGTGCCACCCACAGCCTTGGCCCAGGGGCCCCCTCGGTAAGCACCCTGCGCCACGGGACCTGGGGGCTGGGGAGAGAAGCAGCCGAGCATAGCAGTCAAGAACGGCAATGTATGCTTACGTCCTGGAGCTAGACTGGTCTCCAGACCCCAGCTCCCCCAGTCACTAGCCATGTGCCTCTGGGCACGTCTCACCATTACGAAACGGGGAGAATAAAGGAGCTGCTTCCTTGGTGGTTGGGATAACGAGGTCAGGCAGTGAGGGCCCCACCCAGGGCCCGGCTGACGCGAGCGCCTGAGGACCCATGTTCAGGCAGAGCAGCCGGAGGGTGGCAGTGGGAACAGTCAGGAAGAGCATTTCTAGGGAAGAGGGCTCTGGGAGAGGAGCTCGTGTGGCAGAGGTGGGGGCATGCTGGGGTGGAGAGGGTGATAAGGGGCCGGGGGATGGGGAGGCTCATGAGGAGCCCCAAGGCAGTGACCTGACCCTCCGTGTCCCCCAAAGGCACTCAGCTAAGCCAGGCCATCATCCACCAGTACTACCACCCCCCGAACCTGCTCGAGCTCTTTGGAACCATTCTCCCACTGGACTTGGAGGACATCTTCAAGAAGAGCAAGCCCCGCTACCACAAGCGCACCAGCTCTGCTGTCTGGAACTCGCCGCCCCTGCTGGGCGCCAGGGTCCCCAGCAGCCTGGCCTACAGCCTGAAAAAGTACTGAGGCCCCCAGGCCTTCTCAGCAGTCTCAGCCCCTGTGTGTGTCTATCTGTCCGCCCCTCTGGTGCCATCCTGCCTGGTGTTCTGTCTCTGGGCCTTTGCCACGTGTATATAAATGTCCTCTGTGGGCTGCAGGTAGAACGTGGCCCAGGCCTTTTTGGAGGCTGCACTCGGTGGGTGATTGGGGGAGAACCAGCCCAGCCCCACCTGGCCTGCAGACAGCACTCTGTAAATAGATTGTTATAATTCAGCAGAATTTTAGCCTCTAGTGTTCGAGAGCTAGATTAATAAAGTCTGTTCCTTCAAGCCTGCTGTGGGTATTGTGGAGATGGGGGGGCCTTGGCAGAGTGCCCTGGACCCTGGCCCTGCAGCCACGTGTCTCAGGCCACTGATGGGCGGGGGGGACCAAGGGTCTTTGCCTTTTCCTGGGGTGTACTTCTAGGTCACCTGGGTCCCACGTCAAGATGCTGATGCAGTGGGTGATTCTGATTCTGTCCTTGAGCAATGCTAAGACACAGGTCAGTTACTTGCATGATGGGGCAGGTGAAGCTACTTTCTGATTTTCTGGAGAGCTCCCTGTTTGGAAAGGGGGGCTTGTTCAGTGGGAAAGACATGGGGTTGAGGTCAGGAGGACTGGGCTCTTGACACAGGTGTGCCACCTAGGACAGTCCCTCAGCCCCCCGGGCTCCGCCCTTGCCACACGGATGGTCAAAGGACCTGACAAGGTGTGCACACAGCTAAAGCAGGAGCTCTGATTAGAAAGATGTCTCCTGAAACCACGTCCGGTTCGGTGCTTGCAAGCAGTTGAGATGTTTCTCCAACAAATCCAGGCAGCTGCTCATTAAATGCTTAGTGTCAAGAACTTAGTGGCTCTGGGGCTGTCCCTTAGCTGCAGCGGCCAGCTCCTTCTCATCTGCGGCCCCACCCCTAGAACGGGGTTGGTGAACTGTGGCCTCGGGGGCCAAATGAAACCTCAGTCAGTTTTTGTAGCAAATAACCTGTTTTCTCCGGCTGCTCCGCTGAGGGCAGAGTTAAGTAGTTGCAGCAGAGGCCTTATGGCCCACAAAGCTGAAGATACGGTGACCCTTTACAGGAAGTTTGCTGACCCCTGCTTTAGGACAAAAATAAAGGCTAAATTCAAGAGTGCTTGAAAAATGAGGACATAGTGAACATACACAACAGACTGAAGTTTTAGAGGAATCCACCCATTAAAAAAAAATTTGATGGTTCATTCAAATATGGTGCACAATTCAAATTGGTTCCATATGCTCTTGGACTAGAAACTTGTGTGGAGTCCATTGGCGAGGGTGTCTTTACCTAGAATTGATCAATTTTTTTTCCTTTATGGACTGTACTTTTTTGGTGTCATGTCTGAGTCATCTTTGTTTAGCCCCAGTTCTCAAAGCTTTCCCCTTATGTTTTCTTCTGTTTTATAGTTTTACAAATATTGCATTTAGGTTTATGATCTACTTTGAGTTAGTTTTTTTTAAAGTGTGAGGTTTCTGTTTTTGGTTTATTTGGTTTTGGGGGGCAATATGTCCAGTTGTTCCAGGACCATTTTGTTGAAAAGACTGTTGTTTGTTTCCCACTGAATTTCTTTTGCATCTTTGTCAAGAATCAATTAGCCCTATTTGTATGGGTCAATGTCTGGACTTTGTATTCTCTTCCATTGATCTTTGAGTCTCTCCTGTTACCAATACCACATCGTCAAAGTTACTGTATCTTGTATCCATCTTAAAAATCTGTTCGTATGATTCCTCTAGTTTTATTCTTCCTTTTCAGAATTATTTTGACTTTTCCGTCAATTTTGCCTCTCCATCTAAATTTCAGGCTGAGCTTATTTATACAAAAATGTTGCTAGGATTTTGATTGGAATTACATTAAATCTATAGATAAGTTTGGGGAGAACTCACGTATGATGGTGAGTCTCCTAAACCATCATATGACTTGTCTCTCCATTTATTTGCATCTCTGGCTTCTGCCATCAGCATTTCATAGTCTCAGCATCCAGATCCTGTACAAGTTTTGTTGGACTTATAGCTAAGTATTTTATTTTCTTGGAGTTACTGTAAATGGTATTGTTTTTCTAATTTTGGTTCCCAGTTGTTCACTGCTGATTTATAGAAATACAATTGATTTTTGTGTGTTGACCTTGTATCTTGTGATGCAACTAAAGCAGTGTGTAGAGTGACATTTATAGTACTAAATGTCTGTGTTAGATGAAAGGAGTTGAATCAGTGACTTCAGCTTCCACTTTAAGAAATTAGAAAAAGAAGAGCGAATAAAAGTATAAGCAGAAGAAGGGAAATAACAAAGGTAGAGCAGAAATCTATGACATTGGAGAGAGAAAAATAATAGAGAAAATTTAAACCAAAAGCTGAGTCTTTGAGAAGCTCAAAAAAAAAAAAAAATTCATAAACCTCTAACTGGATTGATCGGGAGCAAAAGAAAGAAACAAATGGCCAGTGTCAGGAATGAGAGGTATAACCACTATAGATTCTATAGTTATTAAAACAACAGAAAGAATATTATGAGCAACTTATAATAAATTGGACAATTTAGATGAACACAAATTATTTGGAAGATCCAAATTATTTTAGTTCACTCAAGAAGAAACAGAAAACCTAAATAGCTCTACTTATGAGAGAAATTGAATCTCACAAAGACTACTCTAGACCTAGATTACTTTAGTGGTAAACGCAACCACATATTCAAGAAAGACATAATACCGATTCTACATAACCTCTTTCAGGAAATTAAAGAGGAAAGAATATTTTCCCCTCCATCAATGAGGCCTACATTGCCTTGATCCCAAAACCAAACGAAGACACTGGAAGAAGGAAAAATTCGATACCTATCCCTCATAAATCTCAACACAAAAATTCTTTTTTTTTTTTTTTTAAAGATTTTATTTATTTATTTGAGAGAGAATGAGAGACAGCACAAGAGGGAAGAGGGTCAGAGGGAAAAGCAGACCCCCTGCCGAGCAGGGAGCCCGACGCGGGACTCGATCCCGGGACTCCAGGATCATGACCTGAGCCGAAGGCAGTCGCTTAACCAACTGAGCCACCCAGGCACCCTCAACACAAAAATTCTTAACAAAATTTTAGTAAATTAAATCCAACAAGTTCTATAAAGAGGATAATACATCTTAACCAAATAGGGTTTATCCCAAGAATGCAAAGTAGGTTTAACATTTGAAAGTCAACTAATGTAATTTGCCATATTAATACAGGAGGAAAACCGTGTGATTAATAGATGCAGAAAGTGCATTTGACAATTCAACGCTAATTTGTGATAAAAGCTCTAAGCAAATTTTTTGGTCTCATATTCAACTCTGCCTCTCCCATTAAGCTGAAGGTATGGCCAATAACATGACTTAAATTTAAGTATCTCAAAAAAATAAATGCGTGAATGAATTATAACGCGAATTAGAATCTAAAAGGAATTTCCTCGGTTTGATAAACCACATCTACAACAACAACAA
>NW_027693499.1:0-355 GCF_054177405.1 Leptonychotes weddellii | reverse complement strand
TTTTGATTCTGTTTTTGTTTTTTAAAGATGAATGATGTTGGGATGTGTGTGGGCTAATTCTGTAAGGAGGAACAAATTGGTGATATAGGTGAGAGGGGAGTGGGTAATATGATTACAGCAGCAAAGCCCTTGAGGAAAGGGGATGAGGTCCAGGGACAAAGGGAGGAGCTAGCCTGAGGAACAGAGACACTTTCTTTTTCATAACCAGGATAGAGGACCAAGTAGGTGCAGACCAAGGCAAGTTTTCATAACTGGTGGTGGAAATGTGGAAATGTGAGACTGTTTTTATCAGATTACATTTGTTTTCTCTGTGGATGTTTTGAGATGTCATCATGTGAATGTTAAAAGGGAAGAC
>NW_027693498.1:0-355 GCF_054177405.1 Leptonychotes weddellii | reverse complement strand
TATCTTTCTTTATCTCAAGTGTTACTTTTTGCCCTAGAATCGACCTTTTCTTTCTTTTCTTTTTAGGTCATAATTTTTTTTAATTCCAGTATAGTTAACATACACTGTTATATTAGTTTCAGGTGTATATGCAATATAGTGATTCAACAATTCTAAACATTACTCAAGGCTCATTGAGATAAGTGTACTCATAATCTCCATCCCCTATTTCCCTCATCCCCCCACCCACCTCCCCTTTGATAACCATCAGTGTGTTCTCTCTAGGACTTTTTCTGATATTAGCATAGCCACAGTAACTTTCTCTTGGTTATTTTTTTGCATGATATCTTTTTTATATAATTTTATTTCAACATTT
>NW_027693497.1:0-355 GCF_054177405.1 Leptonychotes weddellii | reverse complement strand
TTAGGGTTCTCCAGAGAAACAGAATGCATAGGAGATAGATAAATAGATGATAGATGATAGATAGATAGATAGATAGATAGATAGATAGATAGATAAGGAGATGTATTATAGACAAGAAGATGTATTATATTGTATTATATTTTTTAAATTTTTACATTTTTAAATTAACATATAATGTATTATTTGTTTCAGGGGTACAGGTTTGTGATTCATCAGTCTTACACAATTCACAGCGCTCACCATAGCACATACCCTCCCCAATGTCCATCACCCAGCCACCCTATCCCTCCCACCCCCCTCCACTCCAGCAAACCTCAGTTTGTTTCCTGAGATTAAGAGTTTCTTATGGTTTTGT
>NW_027693496.1:0-355 GCF_054177405.1 Leptonychotes weddellii | reverse complement strand
ATTACATCATTAGTTTTTGATGTAGTGTTCCATGGTTCATTGTTTGTGTATAACACCCAGTGTTCCATGCAATACGGGTCCTCTTTAATACCCATCACCAGACTAACCCATCCTCCCACCGCCCTCCCCTCTGAACCCTCAGTTTGTTTTTCAGAGTCCATCGTCTCTCATGGTTCGTCTCCCCCTCCGATTTCCCCCCCTTCATTCTTCCCCTCCTGCTATCTTCTTTTTTTTTTTTAACATATATTGTATTATTTGTTTCAGAGGTACAGATCTGAGATTCAGCAGTCTTGCACAGTTCACAGCACTCACCATAGCACATGCCCTCCCCAATGTCTATCACCCAGCCATCCCA
>NW_027693495.1:0-355 GCF_054177405.1 Leptonychotes weddellii | reverse complement strand
GACCCCTGTCAGCCTAACCAACTCCTACTCATCAAAACTCAGGTCACAATGTCCCCTTTATTGCAGATCTCCCTGCCCCATCTACCCTACCTCACCCCCTCACGTCCTCCTGGAGATTCTGATTCACTCCGTCTGGGAAAGGTCTCAGGAAAACAGGTTTTTAAAAACAACCCAGGTTTGAGAATCATTGCAATTGATAACATCTCTTGACAGAAGTTTCTCAAGGCTGTGATTAAATGCCTCTGATGATGCTTAAAATAGTCCAAAACTATTTCGGGCGATTCTGAGACTTCGATCGAGCCAAAATTTTTTCCCTGTGCCTTCTACCAATTGGTATGTTCTTTGGAAACAAACT
>NW_027693494.1:0-355 GCF_054177405.1 Leptonychotes weddellii | reverse complement strand
ACGTTTACCTTTATGTAACCTCTCCCCCAATAATTTGGCCAATCTATGGCAAATTGTTTTCCAAAAATCAATATATCCCATTCCACATGCTGATCTTCAATGTGACATTAACACTCCTCCATCTTGAGATGGGGTTTGTACTTGTTTTCTATTTCTGCTTAACAAATTACTGCAAATGTAGAAGCTTAAAGCAGCACCCATGTAGGGGCGCCTGGGTGGCTCAGTTGGTTAAGCGACTGCCTTCGGCTCAGGTCATGATCCTGGAGTCCCTGGATCGAGTCCCGCATCGGGCTCCCTGCTCGGCGGGGAGCCTGCTTCTCCCTCTCCCACTCCCCCTGCTTGTGTTCCCTCTCTC
>NW_027693493.1:0-355 GCF_054177405.1 Leptonychotes weddellii | reverse complement strand
TGTAATTTGCTTTTTTTTTTTTTTTTAATGATCAGTTTTCCTAGAGGTTTATCAATTTCACTGATCTCAAGGAGCCAGCTTTGGATTTCTTTTACTTTCTCTTTTTTTTTAAGATTTTATTTATTTAGGGCACCTGGGTGGCTCAGTCAGGTAAGCCACTGGCTTCGGCTCAGGTCATGATCTCGGGGTCCTGGGATCAAGTCCCACATTGGGCTCTCTTCTCAGCGGGGGGTCTGCTTCTCCCTCTCCCTCTGCCCCTCTCCCCCAGCTCAGGCTCTCTCTCTTTCTCAGATAAATAAATAAAATCTTTAAAAAAAAGCGATTTTATTTATTTATTTGTCAGAGAGAGAGAGCA
>NW_027693492.1:0-355 GCF_054177405.1 Leptonychotes weddellii | reverse complement strand
GTGTACAACGCACAGCAAGGCCTCGGACTTGTACTGAGACTACACCCGGTTTACCCGTCCAGAAGTTGAGCCCTAGGGAGCTTACACGCCGGGTCAGCGTGGGCGCGGCAGAACTCACGTTCCAACCGAGCTCGCTCCAGGAGCAAAGCCCGGGCTCTGCACCGGCCCGAGGGCCCTTCCCCAAGGCCAGCACGGTTCCAGCTGCCCTGCACGTGGACGTCATGCCCGATGCTTCCTGTCCCAGGACCGAGGGGGACCACCACGGCAAAGCCAGGCAACGGTGCCACCAAGAGCCTGACACGGGACCCTGCCCACGTGGCCTCTCCCAGCGCCTCGGGGTCACCGTCTGTCCGAG
>NW_027693491.1:0-355 GCF_054177405.1 Leptonychotes weddellii | reverse complement strand
AAGTACTAAATGCCCTGTTAAAGTGCAAGTGGGCCCTGCCAGAGCCATGTCTCAACCTAAGTCTACTGCCTGAACTACCTTTTTACCCTTTTCACAGTTTCCAGATACTCATCATTTATGTTTATTCATTCAATGAGCAGAGATATATTGAGGACTGTTTGCTTAGCACTCTGTCCTGAGGATGCATTGGTGAAAAAGACTTTGGAGAGAAGGTAGACATTATGCAGCTGATTACACAAGATCGTAATTACTATTCATTTACCCATTCAATAATTATACATCAAACACGTACTCTGTACTAAGTACGGTGTTCAGTGTTGGGAAAGCAATAGGTGACCAACACATCATATTCCGT
>NW_027693490.1:0-355 GCF_054177405.1 Leptonychotes weddellii | reverse complement strand
GCTTATCTGCACCTATCTTGCGCTTCTAGCTCTTGATTTATCCATTTTAGACACTGTCTACCGACTTCATAATACCACAGACAAGGAGTTAGTTCTTTAACAACCCAGTCCATTCTTGGGGTTTAGTTATGTCACTCTTTCAAGACAACTGATAGGGTTTACAGAATTGTGACTGTGTAAATATTGTTCACTGCCGAGCTTCCTCGTGTACTCTGATTGTGATCGTTTCCGTCCCTGACCCCCAGAACGTTTCCGTTCTTCTCCTCCTTCTGTGCTACCTGCCATTAGCACTCCTCTGGTCCCCTCCAGTGCTCTGGCTGGTACTTAGCCTTCCCGTGCCCTCCAGCTACCTCCT
>NW_027693489.1:0-6742 GCF_054177405.1 Leptonychotes weddellii | reverse complement strand
AAAGGGATGCATATGTTCATGTATATATATATGTGTCTGTATGTGCACAGAAAAGGAGATTGTGAACAACACAAACTATTAATATGGTTGCCTCTAAAGACAAAAAAAAAGATAAATTATGAAAGGAGATTTACTGGGTCGAACCATAGATATTATAAACCCAGCATCCACATTAGTCACATCTGTTTACATTCCCACTGTCTGCAGAAAGAACTCGTTTCTCACATCTTTACCACCCAATTAGGACAACCTCTATGCTTGGTTTTTTTCTGCCTAATGAATTTGACTTTGGAATCTAATTAAGGATGCCTGGGCTCTTAGCCTGAATTTGTCCCCTGACCTTGCAGTTGGACTTTGTCTGATAAACTTAAGGGTTCTGTCATAAAATGGGCTCTGAATAGATTATTAGGGCTAAACAGCTATTGCTGAGCCCTTGGTTCTGGCCTCTGCCAAATTTCCACATTGGCCTGAGACCCTGGTCCTAGCCCTGTCAGACTTCCAGCCTTGGGAGTCCAGGAAGGGCCAGTCCATCATGGATTTGTGCCCATGGTGACTCATGCCTTCATGATCATCAGCTTAACCCTATTTTCTCATTAAAGTCCCAAAGCCCCAAACTACAGACATGCCTCATTTTATTACACTTCATTTTATTGTGCTTCTCAGATACTGTGATTTTTACAAATTGAAGGTCTGTGACAGCACTCCATCAAGCAAGTCTATAGTCACAATGTTTCCAACATTATTTGTTCACTCCATGTCTCATTTTGGTAATTCTTACACTATTTCAACCTTTTCCATTATTATTATATTTGTTATGATGATCTGTGATTAGTTATCTTTGATGTTACTATTGTAATTGTTTTGGAGTGTCACAACTTGATCAAGAAATGTTGTCTGTGTTTTGACTTCTCCACTGACTGGCCATTCCTCCCATCTCTCTCCCTCTTCTCAGGCCTCCCTGTTCCCTGAAACACAACAATATTGAAATTAAACCAATTAATAGCCTTGCAATGGCCTATAAGTGTTCAAGTGAAGGGAAGAGTTGCATGCCTCTTAATTTAAATCAGGAGCTAGAAATGATTAAACTTAGTGAGGAAGGCATGTTGAAAGTTGACACAGGCTGAAACCTAGGCCTCTTGCACAAAACAGTTAGCCAACTTGTGAATGCAAAGGAAAAGTTTTTAAAGGAAATTAAAAGTGCTGTTCCAGTGAACACACAAAAGATAAGAAAGCAAAACAGCCTTATTGCTGATATGGAGAAAGTTTTAGTAGTCTGGATAGAAGGTCAAACCAGCCACAACATTCCCTTGAGCCAAAGCCTAATTCAGAGCAAGGCCCAAACTCTCTTCAATTCCGGGCAGGCTGAGAGAGGTGAGGAAGCTGCAGAAGAAAAGTTTGAAGCTCACAGAGGTTGTTCATGAGGTTTAAGGAAAGAAGCCACCTCCATAACAGAACAGTGCAAGGAAAGACCACAGGGGCTGATGAAGAAGCTGTAGCAAGTTATCCAGAAGATCTAGCTAATCAATGAAGGTGGTTATACTCAACAACAGATTTCTAATGTAGATGGAATCAGCCTTCTATTGGAAGAAGATGCCATCTAGGAATTTCATAGTTAGGAGAAGTCAATGCCTGGCTCCAAATCTTCAAAGGACAGGCTGACTCTCTTGTTAGAGGCTCATACAGCTGGTAGCTTAAGGCAATGCTCATTTACCATTCCAAAAATCCTAGAGCCCTTAACAATTATTACTCTGCCTGGGCTCTATCATTGGAACAACAAAGCCTGGATGACAACATGTCTGTTTACAACATGGTTTACTGAGTATTTTAAGCCTAATGTTGAGACTACTGCTCAGAAAAAAAGGTTCCTCTCAAAATATTACTCTCATGGCAATGCCTCTATGTTCTTGCAAGAGCTCTGATGGAGATGTACACTGAGATTAATTTTGTTTTCATGTCTGCTGATACAACATCCATTCTGCAGCCCATGGACTAAGGAGTTAGTTTGACTTTTAAGACTTATTTAATAAATACACTTTTCAAGGCTATAGCTGCGATAGACAGTAACAGATATTGGCAAAGTTAATTAAAATCCTTCTGGAAAGCAATCACCATTGTAGATGCCAGTAAGAACATTCATGATTCATGGGAAGAGGTCAAAATATCAATATTGGACAGGAGTTGGAAGAAGGTGATTCCAGCCCTCATGGATGATTTTAAGGGGTTCAAGACTTCAGTGGAGGAGGCAACTGCTGATGTGGTAGAAGTAGCAAGAGAACTAGAATCAGAAGTGGACCCTGAAGATGTGGCTGAATTGCTGTAATCTCATGATAAAACTTAAAGATATGAGGAGTTGCTTCTTACAGATGAGCAAAGAGTGGTTTCTTGAGATGGAACCTACTCCTGGTGAAGACGCTGTGAAGATTGTTGAAATGACAACAGAGGATTTAGAATAGTACATAAGCTTAGTTGATAAGGCAGTAGCAGGGTTTGGGAAGATTGACTGCAATTCTGAGATGAGCTCTCCTGCGGGTGAAATGCTATCAAACAGCATCACCTGCTACAGAGAAATCATTCATGAAAGGAAGAGTCAATCAACACACCAAACTTCATTGTTTTATTTTAAGAAATTGCCACAGCCACCTCAGCCTTCAGCAGCCACCACCCTGATCAGTCAGCAGCCATCAACATTAAGGCAAAACCCTCCACCAGCAAAAAGATTGACTCCTTGAAAGTTCAGATGAAAGTTCAGTTAGCATTTTTTAGCAATAGAGTATTTTTAATTAAGGTATGTACATCGTTTTAGACATAATCCTATTGCACACTTATAAACTACTGTATAGTATAAACATAATTTTAATATGCACTGGGAAACCTAAAATTTCATTTGACTCATTTTTTTCAATATTCACTTTATTGCGGTGGTCTGGAACTGAACCCACATCTCTGAGGTCTGCCTGTACTCTATAAAGCACCACCACTCTGCATGTGAGGGAATCATATTTCTGAGAAATTGAGTAACTTGCCTGGAGCAAATTCAAGATTTCCATGCAAGTCCAGCTACCTGCAAAGCCCGAACCACTATGACAGTTGCTGAAAAGTTCCTGATGGCAGCCCACTTGGATGCCAATCTTCAATCCCTGACAACTGTCACAGTAGAAAGGACATAGATTAAGTAAGAGAAGTGATAAAAATTTTGATGAAGACATCAGACATAGCCTTGGAGCTGACTACAACCTCCTTTCAAATATCAACTCTCAGGAAAACCATTGTAAACACCACAAAGACGGAGTTGTTTAATGTTTTGTGGTGAGTCCCCCATGCCCAGAATGCATATTAGAGGCACAAAGGTATTCTTTTTAATAAATGAACAAATGCTTCTTTGTTGAATCTATTAGCTCAGAAGAAGAGGAGGAAAGGCGAATGGAACGAAATGACAAGCATGTGAATTTATTCCAAGAAGCATCACATTTACACACACTTTCCAACAAGCGGCAAACACTGGAGGTGCCTGGGTGGCTCATTTGGTTAAGTGTCTGCGTTCAGCTCAGGTCCTGATCTCAGGATCCTGGGATTGAGCCCTACATCGGGCTCCCAGCTCAACAGGGAGTCTGCTTCTCCCTCTCTCCCTCCCCCTGCTCATGCTCTCTCTCTCTGTCTCTCTGAAATAAATAAATAAAATCTTTAAAAGAAAACAGCAAACATTGGTTTGTCCTCTCCCTAAACACTGCACCCACAGCCCACTTCCTAGTAACTCAAGGCCTTTTTAGTCAATGAGCTAAGGTCAAAAAATTCTTTCCTCCTAAAAGGGAAGATTTTGCCAGTTTCAGGTTTAGGGTTGTATGAGCTTGGTACAGGTATGTCTAAGGAGGGGACCTGAACCACAGGAGCTATGGGGATGTAGGATCCCAGTGAGTCCACATGGGATGGGGTTGTCTGTTGGGAGCAAGTACCTGGGAGTACATGACCCTAATCAGGGATAGGAGATGAGAAGCCCCAGTGAGCATGACCCAGGAGGAATCACCAACAGAGTCCACTGTGAAGTCCTGCCAAGATCTGAAAGGGCCTCATCCTGATCACAACAGCACAGAGCAAGTGAATACTTCCCTGCCATCCCCACAGCACCTACTACGCAGTCTTACCCTCCCTCCCCTGTCCTGGAGGGTCTGAACTGAAATGTGTCTCAGGGGTAGCGGGGTAAAGGGATAGGCATTCAATACCCCACTTCCCAGGGTGACCAGCCACAGCACACCCCAAGAGGAGAGTGAACCTTTGAAAGAACTCAAAGCTTCTAATTGTCACAGTGGGCCAGACACAACAAACACTAACCTCAGATAGTGTTTCTGACTTAGTGTGTTTAGAAGGTTTCTTTTTGTAACCTGGGACATCCTTCTAACCCATCAAGGACATTCAAAAGGGCATGAGGAGGCAGACATAAAGGCACGATGTCTGGCTTGTTCTGGCCACACCTCAGTCACCTAGTCAGAGAACGGTCCCCATCTGCAGAGAAAGACTTTGTGGACTTCCATGAATGTCACTTCAGTCCATCTTCACAGTCTTAAGGGTTTCAGGATATTACACAACCATCAGTTTCCCCTCAACAATGTGTTCTTCGAATTTCTGACAATTACTATGTGCAGTAGCAAGGCATGCCAAGTAGAATAGCTATGGATCAAAGGGGAATTTGTACTGGGGAAGAGATACGAAATCTGAAGTCTAACTTTACCAAGATGCATGGAAAATGCATCTCAGAAATACAAATCAGATGTGTTTAGAGGAATCAAAGTGAGAGAAACACAGCACGGAATTGGGGATGATTAAAAATCCTCCTTAAGGAATTGTTCTTCAGGGTTTCAATCTGGATTGATAGTCAGTTAGGGACATTTTAGCCAGTGTATTTGTTTCTTGCTAAATTTTGTTCTCTGCAAAAATGGAGACTACTTTTGGCAGAGGAGCATTGCTTTCAGCAATAATTATGTGTCTGAACATTTGCTAATCAAATACCACCCCAAATGTCTCAAGAAAGGTTGCTATTTAGAGGTCTCACTCCATAAAACACTTTTATCTCTGTTTAGATGAGGTGATTAGCTGTAACTAGAAATAAGAGGTAATAGGTTGGTTGACAGAATCAGTACCATATAGGTCTCAATGAACTAGAAAGATTGGCCAAGCCGACTAGATAATGTTCAACAGGAATTTAGCAATACATGGGAGAAGGGCTTGGAGCAGCAGGAACGTGTGGCTTGGAGAAAAGAAAATGTATGTGAGGGAAGGCAGTAAGGCTAGATGTCTCTCTCAGTATTCAGAGGGCTCTTTTCTGGGGAGAGATGAGCCCTGCATGAATACCCCATGGAATGGGGACAATTAGGATTGACGGGTGCACCTGCACTGGAAGAGTGTCCTGTTCACTATAATGAAGAACTGCCATCCCAGGACAGGACTTACTCAGGGGCAGAGAGAGATCTGTCTGTGGTGGAATTAAGCAGAGATGCCAACAAGAAGATTCCAGCACCTCATGAGTGAATGGGCTTTCAGTGTCTCCCAATGGCTGCTTTGCAGTAGTGAGTTCCCTATCTTTGGAAGCATTCAAGCACCAACTGAACGTCGATTGGCAGAAATCCCAGCTCTGCAAGGATAGACGGTCAGCATTTTCCAAATCCACTCTGCAAACTCAGCTCGTCTGGCCATGCCAGCATCCTCTGGGAAACTTTTCAAAAGCACAAAATTTCAGGCCCAGTCACAGAAATTCTGATGCAGTTCTAGGGTAGAGCCAGTGGTGCTGGTAAATGTGAAAAAACAGCTCTCCAGAACACAAAAACGTCCTGATTTGTAGTGTTTGCTGACTTCCATGATGTAAATACTCCCACTGTGGCCAGTTTCAGGCTATGGGTGTGGAGTCTGAATGCAGGGTAGGCAAGAAACACAAGGAAGCTACCGTCTCATCTTATTCCCACCAGACAGACACAGTGGATGAAATTCACCTGAAGCACATCAATAATGGAATTGTAAAATAGTTAGAAATGATGATTTTTGGATAGCTATTACCTTCGTTTTAATATGGTTTATTTCATTGGAGGTTTTATAATTTACTTTTTAATAACGGCCATGTTTAATACCTGGCTCAGGAGAATCCTGAAGGTTTAACGGTCAATCAGCTTTCAGGAGCAGGTCCAAGCAAGCTCCATCACCCCCCTCATGGGCCCCAAATCAGGCCTTGAACAGCCCCCGTGCCAGGCTTCTGCCACGGAGTCTGGACAAGTTCAATGGGCCCTTTCTGCCTTGAGACTATGTGGCCTCCCTATTCCACAACCAAGGACAAGGAGGCCACTCTGCATCAAGCAGTGAGCCACCCTCACCCAGGACTGCTTGGGCACTTCAAGGCTTGGCAGGTCGGTTTTCCTGTAACCGAGGCTGCCTCTCCAAGCAGCCCGTTCTTTGCCTGGTCTTTGGTAGCTTTAGGGTCTATCTCTGGGCTACTGCAAGGCCTCATGAAGGGAAGGTCTGAAAATAACCATTCACTAAGAAGTAACGCTAATTTCATGTGGGCAATGAGAGAAAGTTGAAAGGAGAAAGCTGGGATCTCAGAGCAGACTTCCAGGAGGAGGGTTACAAGAGGACAGGGAATTTGATCTCACACTGCCCAGGCTCCAACATGGAACTAGTGTAGGCACATGGTGGGGGAGGCACAGGGTGGGTGAGCAAGGAATATTGAGTAGAGGAAAGAGAGGCAGCAGGGAAGGAGGGA
>NW_027693488.1:0-14585 GCF_054177405.1 Leptonychotes weddellii | reverse complement strand
TTTTTTTTTTTAAAGATTTTATTTATTTATTTGACAGAGAGAGACACAGCGAGAGAGGGAACACAAGCAGGGGGAGTGGGAGAGGGAGAAGCAGGCTTCCCGCGGAGCAGAGAGCCCGATATGGGACTCGATCCCAGGACCCTGGGACCATGACCTGAGCCGAAGGCAGTTGCTTAACAACTGAGCCACCCAGGCGCCCAGGAAACAACAATTTTTGCACAATGCAGTCAACACTACAATTTTAAGAACACACACAAAGGACATGTCAGATACGTCACACACACAAAGAAACTAGAAACCAAGCATATGAAAAGATGTTCAGTCGTATCATTTTTTCCTACCTAAAGAAATTTAAATTAGTGTAGAAGTAAGTTGTAATGTTAATAATGAGCATAGCAACGTGAAATCGGCACTTAAACATCACTTGTGTCATTATGTTTTGGAAAGTTATTCAGTACCATTGCATCAAATTTGATAAAAATATTTCTAACTAGTGATCAAATAACCTATCTGGAAATCTATCCTAAAGAAGTAGTAATCCAAAATGTAAGAAAAAATCTTTGAGGATAAAGATATTAAAAGCTGTATTATTTCTAATGGCATGATATTGAAATTTATCTAGATACCCAGTAATGGGAAGGTGAAATACATTCCCTTAATGCGATATTATTCTAGAAGTAACATGATGGTTAAAAGACGATGTAGGAAACATAAAAAGTACTTATGTTGTGATTTTAAGCGATTAAAGACCAGGTATAAAACTGTATATATATTGATAAAAAGTATAAGATGCATCAAATTACCAGAAGGAAATACACCAATATGCTAACAGTAATATATTAAGATGGTGGTATTCTGGTCATCTTTTCCATTTTTCAGAACTTTCTCCGCTAAGATTACATGGCCTTCATATTTAAAATATGTAAATATAAAGGTATTGCTGATATTTGCAGTCAATTATCTGAGTTTGTGTACACGATATGGATGCAACTGTGTGAGTAGCACTCTACATAGAAAATTTCTTGCAAATGTAAGAAATATATCTCATTGAGGTATTTGCATTTTTTCTGAATAACCTTGAACTGACACTTTAAAAATAGAGAATGCCTGATGATAACCTACTTGAGCATATCCCTTAAATCAGCATGTCAAGTGATCGCAGCTTAATGATTATCAAAAAGGCATTTTCTCAGAGCCTGTGAGGAAGAGGACTACACAGTAATCCACCCAGAAAGACAACAATGTAGCAGCTTACATAAATTGCTACAGAAATGAAGAAAACATTCTATATGTAAGTACTATGAATGGATTGAAATCTTTTGAGTATTGGTGTTCTCCTCAGTGAGAATAAACTCTGGTCTGTATCACTGAAATGTTAACCCATACATGATTTAAGTTTATGTCCTTAAAGAAGTGAGAATAGGCAGGAGAAAACAACCACAGTAAAGGGCTTCTGAGCCTTCTGGTGATATATTATTAATTTGCCATGTTTGCCAGGCCAATTCAATGTCTGTAATTCAACAGCCCCCTTCATTGTATCAGTGATGATTCCATGGTCCCACACACCCACAGAGGTAAAGTTCACTCCAGAATGTATCACTGATTATCTCTGCACCAGCTTAGGTGGGAAAACGTTTCCATGCTTTGGAAAGAATACAGAACTTTAATTTGCAGAAATATTTTTAAAGTATGTTATTTTAAAACTGAAAGGTCCTTGCTGGCTTCATTAGATATTTGCTTTAACATTTTTTTCTAATAAGTTAAATTCAACACAAAGTAGATTCATCTTGTATTTCATCCAACAATTTCTGATTAAAAAAAAAAACAACTGTAGAATACATGTAAAACTAACATTATGAGAAAAGTCTCTGGGCTTTTTCTTTTTTGTGTGTGTGATATGTATAGGCATTTTCCAAATGTATACAGTATCTTACTGTTTTTACATTTATTCAGTACTTCCAGCTCTAGGTATGATCCAAATTCAGTTTATCTTTACTTTAAAAATGAGCATTCATCCATCAGAAAATAGTCTATGTAACACCTACAGTATGCACAGGGAATACAGTAATGAATTAAATAGACAAAGACCCTGCCCTCATGGAACTTAACATTTTAATGGAAGTGGGAGAACATTGAAATTATGCCAAAAATGATATAAACACAGCGTTAGTAGCAAATGCTATGAAGAAAAGAATGTCAGGGATGGAGAAAGAGAGACTGTTCAGGGAAAAACTCTCTGAATCGATGACATTTGAGTAGAGCTCTGAATGATGTAATGTGGGGGAAGAATATTCTAGGGAGAAGGAATATCACGTCCAAGAGTACTGAGAGAAGTAGACCAGGCTGTCTATAGCAGAGCAAATGGGAGGGAGAGTAGGAACTGACAAGTACAGAGAGTATGTGAGGGAGGTTATGTAGATATTATTATGTTTTAAATATAACTCTTTAAGTTTTTCATATGTACTCATTACTCATTAAATAGAAAAACACTCGCAAACAAAGAAACGAAAATCACGCTCTTGTGAATTTTGGGAGGGGGTGATGAATGCATAAATTATGGTTATTTTGTTCTCACCATGCTAAAACAATCATGCCCAACATGGTTCATGACATGTAGCACTGTGCATACAGTTTGCATGCGCCAGACTTAAGATTTTGCTGCACGGGGAGGGAAAAGTGAATGCCCCACAGTGTCACCTGATATTTTTGAAGTGAGGACATTTCCATAGCAGTTGGAGACACAAAGACACTGGTGTTAGAAAAGTCAGACATGTGTTTCTAAATAAGTCAGGATTTATTTAACTTTTATTTTCATCAGAGCTACAGCCAATCATTCATCAGAGATTTGAACCCTGCCAAACAAGCCCCTCCAGGCTCACTTGGAAAGGCTTGCATACTCCTTTCCACACCGGGTGGGCTCAGAATGAAGCACAACTCTGGGAGCTGCCAATATTTATACATTCAATTCAGTTCTTTTATCTGGAAGTGAGACCAGTCAGGGAAAGAGAAGCAGATTTTAACATCTTGTTTCTCTAATATGGGGGTGTAGGGATTGCAGGTCTACATTCGCTTCACTGACTTCCACTTAAACCATGTTAAATACAGGACAAAAATAAAACAGAAAATTTCATGCAATGTATGTTCAGGGACTTTACGAAATATGTATAATTTTTATAGCTCTGTCTTATAAGGCTGCTATAAACAATGGGACAGTTGGAGTATCATTTGGGTGTAGTATCTTTCATCATTCTTTACTGATGATTGTGTTATTTAATTTGTAAAGATGTTAAAGGAGCATTATCTGTTTGTGTTAAGTTACTTAAAACTCCTTGGGATACAGCATAATAAATGTATCCTAAAATATTCTATGCAAACTGTCCATATTTCTCTATCATGAAAAAGTAAGCTATAATTCATGTTTAGTCCAACTGATTTAGCAAACTTGAAATTGAAAACCACCTTTGCCTTTTTATACCCTGGTATTAGTAGCCTTCAGAGCCAGAACAACCTGCTGTGAAGCTTGTTTCAAAGACTATACAATCTTTTTTTTTTTTTTAAGATTTTATTTATTTGACAGAGAGAGAGAAAGAGAGAGAGCACAAGTAGGGGGAGTGGCAGGCAGAGGGAGAGGGAGAAGCAGGCTTCCCGCTGAGCAGGGAGCCCGGTGCGGGTCTCGATCCCAGGACTCTGGGATCATGACCTGAGCCGAAGGCAGTTGCTTAACCAACTGAGCCACCCAGGTGTCCAAGACTATACAATCTTTAATTTTGTACTCATTTTCTTCACTTTTTGCTTATATGCAATTAACTATTTAATAAACCTATTTATAACCCAAACAATTTATCTTCCTTCATTTTGCATACAGATATAAAGTATCGATGAACACAGGAGAAACCCAAAAAGCCTACAACTATGGTGAATTAGAAACTACTTCAAGGAAGTATGAACTCTGAAAAGATGGGAATTATTATACTTCATATTGTTTCCCTAATAAGCTTAAATCATCCTAAAACTTTATCCATTTTATCCTCATAGATTCCTTGAGAAGGTCTGGGAAAAGGCATTACTATCTCTATTTGAGTAAGAAGGAAATTCAATGTGACATTTACTGGTATTTTATTTTAAATTTACTACTATTATTAGTAGAGGTTGAAATGAATTTGATGTATTTCAGAATGAAAAGCATTACAATCCATGAAGAATATTTCTACAGTAGAGATAAAAATAAAACAAGGAGTTAAAATGTAAAAACTCAATGGAAAAGCTACTTGAAAGAGGTGAGCTTATTAATTTTTTTCTTCCCATGTGCTTGGTCTATCTTATTCTTTTATTTAAATTCAACCTGCTTTCTTGTCTTTAAGAAAAGACCTTCAGGCTCCCTTCTTATAAAAGGTTTCAGAGAAGTTTTAAGGAGGGATTTGAGAGAGGAGATGATTTTGAATAATGGGCATGAAATAAGAGAGTGTTTTTAGAGTTAAGTATAGTATGGAAAATTTCAATCTTAAAAGTGGGAATATGAAGCTATATGCTATATGTTTAAATCCTTTCTAACAAGGATAATAATTTAAAATTTTTTAATGTGATTTTCCTTTTTTTTCCTTCCTTGGTACATGACCTTCACTCTCTTGGCCTAAGGCATCCATCTCTCTGGGTTTCTATGTAAAGAAAATAGGGATAGAGAGGTGTATCCAGCTTTTGAAAGTGAAAATAGAATTAAGCAGTAAGACAGGTTATTATCTTAAGAGACAGTTTTCCAAATTTGTTTATTTCCCACTTTATCTAACAACCAAGCCTGCATGACCCATGCTCATAGAATTCTCCCACAGTAGAGGAGATATTGCTGGCCACCATTAAAGCTTAGTGTATGTATAGGAAAAGAAGTATAGAAAAAGAAAAGCCCTCCATTTTCAATTTTGGAGATTAGTAATAAGTAGAATAAGAACGCAAAGGAGCATATGCACGGAGGTTTTCCTTCTCTATGCTATGTAAAAGTAAGAGTCGTTTTAGGGTAGAAAGGAACCCTACATCCCTCCTCCCCTACCACCCCTGTACCAGCACCCCCCCCACACGCCCACATACACACCTCCACTTCTTATTTGAGAGTCTGAGAGGGGATCGCTTTGAAGACTAGCTTAGACCAATCAAAGATCAATTTGTCTGGTCATTGTGTTCAACCAAAAGAAGACCCTGAAATGTTGCTTTCCTGAGCCACCCTTGTTTCCAGAATTAGCTGTGAGTCTGGTTGTGGAACTTACCATAGAGGCTCATAGGCATGAGAATAAGGCACTGACTATGGGAAAGAAAAGATGGCTTAATTTAAAAGAGTATTATTGGAAGTGAAGATATAATGTCCAAAACATATTAAAGGGCTGTATCAACAGGATCTGATGGTAAGAGAGAAAAGAGTCCTGTATCATTTTTAAGACCTTTGGAAGGAGTGGTGGAATGAATGGTGGGATGAGGAACACAGAAGGAAGAGCAGTTTGGAGTTAATAAATTCACTTTGGAGATTTTGAGTTTAAGATGCTTAAGTAACATCAAAATGGCATCTGGGTTTTATGGTTCAAGAAACATCTGATCTAGACAGATAGATCTGTGAACGATCACAGCAGAGGTGACAATCGAAGTCTATGGAGTGAACAAGACAAGCAAGTGTAATATGGAGAGCGAAAGAATATCATAAATAATTCTGGGAAACACCAATATTCAAGGGGAAAAAAGAAGAGATGCCTTTGAAGGAGACAAAGAAAGAAAGGACCAAAGAGGGCAGAGAAAAACCAGGAGGGAAAGGGATCACAAATGCCAGCGAAGAGAGCCTGAAGAAAGAGACCGTGGTCAACGGGTCAAATTCTGCTGTTAAGTAAGTGTTAAATGTTAAGTGAGATAAGAACGGAGAGTTGGATTTAGCAACTCAGAGATTGTAGGTGACCTTGGTGGCAGCAGTTTCAGTGGAGTGTTGGGAGGCAGAAAACAGACTATGGTGAGTGAAGGAGTTAATTTAAAATGAGAAAAGTGTGACAGTGGAAGCAAATCATTCTCTTATAGGGCTTGACAGAGAAGAGAATAACTGGAGGAGGGTACAAAATTTAGGAAGAGATTTCAGCAAATGTACAGGGTGTAGGGGCAAAGCTATTAGAGAGAAATTAAAAATACCAGAGATAGAAGATAATTGATAGAATAAAGTTCCTAAGAAGACAGGAAGGGGCACGTTCTAACGTTGCTAGAGAGATTCCCTCTAGGAAAGGGGAGGTACACCTCCCCTACTGTGTTGGTTGAGGGAATAAGTTAAGAACAGATGCACGTTATTTTTTGGTCATGTTATTGGAGAACTGGAGAAACATGACTTTATCGGAAGGGATTTAGCTGGTACTCAAACAGGGGTCAATGAAGTCATTTAATGAAGAAGGGGAAGTTTCTACTCATCTCAAAATTGAGATGTTGAATGGCAAAGACTCTACATTAACATGGATCTTGGGCATTTAAATTCCTCCCTTCACAGTAGTTCCCCAGAATCCATTTTGCATTCCCAGCAACAACAGATGTATGTTCTAATTTCTCCATATCACTGCCAGCATTTGGTGATGTAAGCCCTTTCTTTTCCCCTGGAAATTCCCTTTACTTCCTCCACTTCTGGATGGTAGGTCCCTCACCATAGCCTCCAGACAGTCTCATGCTGCAAGGGACTTTCCCCACATGCAATCCTGTCAAAGTGTTGCCCAACTAAAGTTTGTGTGTGCTACTATCACCTCATGATTATATATTTTTCCCTGATCAGTCCTCAAATACCTCAATCCTCCTACACATAGTTGCCCAGATATTTCCTTCCCCTGTGCCTTGAAAATGCAGACCATTGCAGAGTATGATCATCTCCCAGAACCCATGGCATGGGATTTCTAGTCAGAATATACATAAATGCTTAAGACTGACTCTTTGTGGGATAATGAGATTGTGTGATCTCTAACGCTTCTCTTTTCAGAATCAATCTGTTATTACACTTATATATGTGATACTAGTAAAGTGTATGTTTAAGCTCACTTTAAATGATAGAGCAAGTTAGTCTTCTAATAAAATTTGAATATCTTCAACATTAGAAATCATGATATTTTGTAATATCAAGTAATAATAGGTTGAGGCTTTTGAAATACTAACTGTACTGAGGACAGACTCCACTTGTCAAAGCTACTTGAAATAATGTAAATGGATTTTGCTAGAATAGTGTAGAATCTTGATGAAATGTTTATATTTTATCTATTACTTGGGCTTCCCTTTGTACTTGATAGATAGCTTTTTCAATAAGGAATAATAGTGCCCTGTGTTTCTCCTCATGTCACAGACAATGGATTGACAGGAAGAAATTTGTGACCATCATTTGATCATAACTTTCACTATTGTTTTTAATTTTGAATTAGGGTAATGAAATATGTTGTTTGTTGCCAAATTAACCTTTGGTAAAGCAATCCCTGAGTTGTTATTCAAGTGCCAAATATTTTACTCACATAGCAATTCACTTTCTTGTTACATGCATAGTCGCTATTTCATCAGTACTGATCAAAACATCACTTTTACCATTTATATCCAGCTGACAAAAAATTAGCAAACATAGCATAGATTTTCAGGGAAAAACAGAATAAAGGTTTCTCAACCTTAGCTCCCCCATATATACATACTATACTTATCAAGAGTAGATCATAATCTTCTGATTATAATTTGCACATTAGTGCTTTCATCTAATTGTGAAGTAATAAGGAAATAATGGGGAAAATTTCGTGGGTGGCTCTCTTGGAATGGACACAGAGTGAGAGAATAATTGTGTCTCATGTGAAAGCTCATTGTGGAACACTTGATACATGTCAGTCAGTTTTCTTCCCTCTTACTGCAGTGCTAACTGAATGGGCTCATGAACCACATGCCATGATGACAGGATGTAAATTATTTTTGTGCTAAATAACATGAGCTTCCCCTCACCAGGGTGTGCTAACAATGACATTAGATGAATACCCAACCTCCACCATCAGACCAATGTTATATCTCCAATAAGATATCATTGCCTAGGTAGACTAGCCAGCTAATCACAGACAATTGATTACATTGAACCCTGTCTATCATAGAGGTTGCAGAGATTAATCTTCATTACAAAATAGACCTTTACTCTGAATATAGAGCTGACTTTCCTACGAACAAAATTTTTGCCGGCACCATCATTTGTGGACAAGTAGATAGCCTTTTCTATTGACATAGTGTATCACTCAACATTGCTTCTGATTAAGGAACTTATTTTTATCACAAAAAATAGTGACTCAATGGGTTAACAGATATAGGATTGACTGCCTTACCATGTATTAAACACCAAGAAGCAGCTGGCTTAATAAAATTGGGAATTATTTTATTAAAGAGCTAGCTTCTTGAAAAGATAAAGAAAATTGACAACTTTAGCTAGATTAAGAAAAAAGAATAGTCAAATAAATAAAATTGTAAAGGAAAAAGGAAACATTTTAACTGATACTACAGAAATAAAGGATCCAAAGAGACTACTGCAAACAATTATACACCAACAAATTAGAAAATATAGAAGAAATGGATAAATTCCTAGAAACATATAACCTACTAAGACTGAATCATGAAGAAATAGAAAATCTGAACAGACCAATAACAAGTAAGGAGACTGAATTGGCAAGCAGAAACTTCCCAAGAAAGAAAAGCCCAGGACCAGTTAATTTCACTGGTGAATTATACGAAACAGTTAAAGAATAATAATACAGTTCTTCTCAAACTATACCCCCCAAAAAATGAAGAGGAAGGAACACTCCCAAACTCATTTTACAAAGCCAGCATTACCCTGATACTAAAGCCAGATAAGGTCACTACAAGAAAAGAAAACAATAGGCCAATATCCCTGTGAATATAGGTGCAAAAATTGTCACCGGTATGTTAGCAAATCAAATTCAACAGAATATTAAAAGCATCATACACCATGATCAAGTGGGATTTATCCCTGGAATGGAAGGATGGTTCAGCACATACTACATTAATAGAATAAAAGACAAAAATCATATAATCTCAATAAATGCAGAAAAAGCATTTGACAAAACTCAATATCCTTTCATGATAAAAATTCTCAGCAAAGTTGGTCTAGAAGGAATGTTCCTCAACATAATAAAGGTCATATATGTAGAGCCCACAGTTAATAGCATAGCCAACAGTGAAAGGTTGAAAGCTTCTCCTTTAAGATCAAGAACAAGACAATGGTGCCCACTTTCACCATTCCTATTCAACATAGTCCTGGGAATCCTAGAGCAATCAGGTAGGAAAAAAATAAAAGATATCCAATTCAGAAAGGAAGAAGCAGAACTAATTCTGTGTGCAGATGACATGATTTTATTTGGACAAACTACTAAAATTCCACCCAAATACGTTTATATCTAATAAAAAAAATTCAGTAGTGTTGCAGCATACAAAATCATTTTAGAATAAGCAGTAGAATTTTATATAATAATAATGGATTATCCAAAAATGAAATAAAGAAAACAATCTCATTTACAATAGCATCAAAAACAATACATTTGACCAAAGAGGTAAAACATCTCTACATTGAAAACTATGTGACATTGATGAAAAAAATTGAAGACACAAATAAATAGAGAGATATCCTGTGTTCACAAATTGGAAAAATTAATATGTTAAAATGTCTATGCAACTTAAAGCCATCTATAGATGTAAAACAATCCCTATTAAGATTCCAATGTCGTTTTTTACAAAAACAGAAAAAATATTTCTAAAGTTCACATGGAACCTCAAAAAACTCTGAATAGCCAAAGCAATCCTGTAAAGGAAGAACAAAGCTGGAAGCATCACAATTCCCAATTTCAAACTATTCTACAAAGCTATAGTAATCTAAACAGCATGGTACTGCATAAAAACAGAAACATAAACCAATGGAACAGGATCAAGAGCCCAGAAACAAATCCTCACATATAAAGCCAACTAATATTTGACATGGGAGCCAAGAATACTCAATGGGGGAAAGGTTTGTCTCTTCAAAAAATGGTGTTGAGGAAACTGAACAATCATATGCAAAAGAATGAATTTGGACCCCAACATCATACCATACACAAAATTCAACTCAAAATGAATTAAAGACATAAATATAAGAGCAGAAACTGTAAAACTACTAAAAGAAAACATAGAGTAAAGCTCTTTGACATTAGTCCTGGCAGCAGTTTGGTTTTTTTGTTTTTTTGTTTTTTTTTACATGACACCAAAAGCACAAACAACAGAAGCAAAAATAAACAAGTGGGACTTTATCAAACCAAAAAGTTTTTGCATAGAAAAAAACCCCACAAAGAACAAAAAACAATCAGCAAAATGAAAAGGCAACCTGGAGAATAGGAGAAAATATCTGCAAACCATCTATTTTATAAGGGATAATATCTAAAATATATAAGGAACGCAAGTAATTCAACAGCAAAAAAAAAATCCAATTAAAAAAAGGGCAAAGGACCTGACTAGACATTTTTCTTAAAAAGACACAAAAAAGGCCAACAGATACATGAAAAGCTGCTCAACATCACTAATCATCAAGAAAATACAAATTAAAACCACAATAAGGTTTCACTTCATAGCTGTTAGAATGGTTATTATCAAAAAGACAAGAGGTAACAAGTGTTGGCAAAGATGTGAAGAAAAGGGAGCCCTTGTGCATTGTATGCAAATGATGTAAATTGATGCAGCCATTACGGAAAACAGTATGGAGTTTCCTAAAAAAATTAAAAATAGAACTACCATATGATCCAGTAATTCTACTTCCAAAGGAAATGAAATAACATTCCTGAAGAAATATCTGCATCCCAGTGTTTATTGCAGCATTCAATTTGTACATACACACAGTGGAATACTGTTCATTCATAAAGGAGGAAATCCTGCCTTTTGCAACAACATCAATCTTGAGGGCATTATGCTAAGTGAAAAATGTCAGAGAGTGACAAATTCTGTATGTTCTCACCTACGTGTAGAAGCTTAAAATCTTGAACTCATAGAAATATAGAGTGATGGTTGCCAGGGACTGAGGGGTGGAGAAATGGAGGGATATTTGGTCAAAGGGTATATATATATATACTTCCATCCATAAGATGAATATATTCTGGGGATCTAATGTACAACATGGTGATTATAATTAATAAAACCACATTATATACTTTAAAGTTGTTAAAAGAATAGATCTTAAATGTTATCACCATACACAAAAAGTGGTAATTATGTGAGGGGATATAGTTGTTAACCAAACTTTTAGGGTAATCATTTCACAATATATACATGTATCAAATCATCATGCTGTACACTATATATACATATATCAGTATATATATCAGCATATATATCACTGATTTTATAATATATATAATATAATAAATATAATATCTGATTATATATGTATCAGTAAGGCTGGTGGGAAAAAAGTCTTGTTTAGTAATGGTATTTCACAAGAAAGAGAATTTATGGGACAGAGATTATAGCCTAATGCTGGATGTGTTTTCTCATACTTTGGCTGCAATAGATGTTAATGGACTGGATTAAGTACAATAGCACTTCCAGAGGAATCCTGTTTTGCCCAAGGAAAAGAAAAAATAACAGCATAAATTAGAAGACCTCTGATGACACAGGTACACATTACACTTCTCTTTACTGAAGACCACAGAAATTTAACTAAGCAAAAGATTGAACAAAGTGACAACTTTTCCATCAGAATTCCATGGGGGCTGATTTTTGAGAAAGGAGGGATAAACTTTCAAAGGGAGAGATAGACAATGCCTCATATGTGGTTTTCACAAGGGAGAGAATCATTCAGTTGTGTTTTTGAAGTGCATATGTGAGTGTGGTGGGTGGGGAGTGGGATGACAGCTCTCAAAAGTGGAACATGAGCCAGGACAGCTGGCTGGCAGAGAATGGACTGATATTTAACAACTGCAAGGAGAAGAATAATTTGGAAGGAGGTAGACTTAAAAGAGAATTTTAAGAAGCTTTCTATATAATTCACTGTCAAAGACCTTTAGCCCTCTCAATTAATCAGAATTCAATCACAAAAATGGAAATCACATAGTTATTTTTAATCAGATAATTTAATATAAGAAATTGGTTAATCAATTGGAAGTTAAACTGTTGGAGGTTAAATATTGGTTAGGTATTAGAGGACTGGCAAGACAAAATGGGAACTTGAAGTGACACAGATACAGTAACCTTAGGAAGCAGCCACTAAACCTAGGTTTGCCCATTCTACAAAGGGAGATGGTTGGGATTATCAGAACCTAGAATCCTGAAGGAGGGGTCTCAGGGATCCAACCCGAGCTGAGACCCAGAGCTCTGAGGGATGGACTACTCAATTTGTGCTCACATCTTAGATTCAGTGAGGTTGATTCTGAGAATGGCAGAAGAATCCTAAAAATGGAACTGTTTCTAGAATCAGAGGGAAGAGCCAATGATGTGACACTCACAGGAATAACAAGCAAATAGGAAGGAGCAAGTTCTTGCTTCCCTCTCCTGTCTTTTGGCTTCTCCCTAGTGCCCAGCAATTGGCCAAGCATAACAGGGAGCCAGATGCCAAAGGAGAAATGTAATTTGCAGAGTACCAGCCCAGCCTCACAAAGCCAACTAAAGAAGGTAAGTTAGAGCTGAGAGAAAACTGCTTAACCACTAACCCACTCCCATTAAAGGGCCTGTGGTAATGACACATATTTTTTTCAAAAACTTTCTGGAATCAGATTTGTAATTCCAAGATGTGTTAATGATCTTAAAGTTCTCAAGACTGAAGCACAGATGAGCACCTATCTACCCTGTAGCCTTACCTGGCTAAGGAATAAAAAATTCCTAAGTACAGTGTATTTTAGACCATATGATAATTTGCCATTATTCTCTCTCAGTGGTATTATAGAATGCTTACCTGGAGGAGGGCCATGCAATCAAATGCAGTGCTGGTTTCTCTTCCAAAGAGCAACTTTCTTCCTTTTCACAAAGTTTGTGTTTCCCTATCAGCCAACTGGATAAAAGGCAAGAGGACATAAATGTGGTGATTAGAGTTGACCCTTTCTCCCATAAGTCCTCCTAGAGTGTACATCTGAATGCTTATGAAAGCTACACATTGACCCAGAGATTTTCCTCAATATCGGGGTTTGCCAAGGTGCAGGCAAGAAACACCTCTGGTGGTTCATACGAATATTTTAATTAGTGCCAAAATGCTGCTTCAACCTCACTAATGGGGTGCCGACCAGAGCCCAAGGGCTCACAGTCCAGTTCACTATCTCCAAAACCTGTATGTACCTTGACTCTCCTTTCCTGTCTGCTCCCTCTTCCTGGTATGTTTTAGGGTTCCTGGCTTACCTCCCTGCAGCCCTTCCATAACCCTTTACTATCCCTCAATTGTCATTCCAGCAGTACCTCCCTAACTTCCTTTCTTGAATTCTCTGTTTTTCAACTTGGGCTCCAACTGCTTCTTTGTACTCCACCCCAGTCCTTTCTTTCCAAAACAACTGCCCTGCCTAAATTTTAGTCCATAGGGTCCCATTTCCTCAACCCACCCCTCTGCCATGTAAGTTCACACAGCTTCAATCTCCTCTCAGGTCTTCAGTATTTGTGTTGCATAGTCTCTGTGAAACTATACATACTGCAGCTTCATTATCTCTCTGTGGATCTCAGATTCACTCTCCTCCAATTTCCTCTTTTCTTGTTCTTATCCTTTATACAATTTTCCCTTCCCGACTTATCTCTTCCCGATGTTGAATAGATAACTAGAAGAAGATGCAGCTGCTTCTTGCTTGCTTGCTCTTACCATCTTCTTCTTTTCTTGTATTCTAGCCTTGGAACCTGGACAGTCAGCCCCAGACCAGTTCTCTAGGTTCTATTTTGACTACTGAAATCTCTCTCCCTTAGCTCCAAGAGCAACTGTTTCATGTGAAGTTGGGACCCTTCTTACCCTCGCATCTACATTTTTATTTTTAACTTAACTTAGTTTAACTTAATTCTTTAAGAATAAAAATTATCCTACTTAAAGAATATTGTTAAATAAACTAGAAGTGAAGGTATACGCGGAGGGTTTATGTTTGGAAGATATTCTCTGAAGGTCTTCAGGTGATTTAAAAGATGAGTCCTTGGGTTTTTTGCTTCCTTGGACTTCTCTAATAAGAAACATGCTGTTTTCAAGATTCTAAATAAGATTCCACTTGAGAAGGAAATAAAGACTTTAAATGACACACTAGACCAAATGGACTTCACAGATATATTCAGAACATTCTATCCCAAAGCAACAGAATACACATTCTTCTCTAGTGCCTATAGAACATTCTCCAGAATAGATCACATCCTAGGTCACAAATCAGGTCTCAACTGGTACCAAAAGATTGGGATCATTCCCTGCGTATTTTCAGACCACAATGCTTTGAAACTAGAACTCAATCACAAGAGGAAAGTCGGAAAGAACTCAAATACATGGAGGCTAAAGAGCATCCTACTGAAGAATGAATGGGTCAACCAGGAAATTAAAGAAGAATTTTTAAAAAATCATGGAAACAAATGAAAATGAAAACACAACTGTTAAAAGT
>NW_027693487.1:0-355 GCF_054177405.1 Leptonychotes weddellii | reverse complement strand
CTCCCCCTGCTTGTGTTCCCTCTCTCGCCGTGTCTCTCTCTGTCAAATAAATAAAATCTTTAAAAAATAATAATAATAAAAATTTAAAAATGAGGGGCGCCTGGGTGGCTCAGTCGTTAAGATTCTGCCTTCGTCTCAGGTCATGATCCCGGGGTCCCAGGATCGAGCCCCGCATCGGGCTCCCTGCCCCACGGGAAGCCTGCTTCTCCCTCTGCCCACTCCCCCTGCTTGTGTTCCCTCTCTCACTGTGTCTCTCTCTGTCAAATAAATAAATAAAATCTTTAAAGGAAAGAAAGAAAGAAAGAAAGAAAGAAAGAAATGAGCCCTAAGCCACATAGCTACTGAGTGAAGGAGC
>NW_027693486.1:0-355 GCF_054177405.1 Leptonychotes weddellii | reverse complement strand
GCATTTTCCAGGGAGGGGAGCGACGTGGGCGCCTTGCCTTCCCATCCCATAAGCCTCCATATCAGTACCATACTCATCAAGGAGAAGAGGCTGTCTCAGGGAGCGTGGCTAGTGATTTCATTTTCAGTTTTGAACAATTGCGCCACATGAATTTAAACATGCGGAGATTGCACGTGCTCACCAGTTTGCACTAGAAAGAGCTAATTCGGGAATTTGCATGCATTCGCTGGAGAGCAGTGTTTGTGACGGGTGTTTCTGTGGTTCAGCCCACTTTTCCCTTTGTAGGTGATTTTGTGTGGCTGAGCTATTTTAAATCATTTTCCCTCTGCCTCTTAGTTTACTTCTGAACTGAAAA
>NW_027693485.1:0-355 GCF_054177405.1 Leptonychotes weddellii | reverse complement strand
TTCCCTCTCTCGCTGTGTCTCTCTCTGTCAAATAAATAAATAAAATCTTTAAAAAAAATAAAAAAAGGAAAAAGTATCCTGTTTGGAAATTGAAGGAATGGAAAGAGGCATATGAGAGATAAATGCTAACGTCCTACGGACAATGAGCTAATCTTAATATATATATATATGTATATGTGTGTCTGTGTGTGTGCATGCATACAAAGTAGGATAGCTTATTACTAAAATCATGTAAAACAATTAAGTACTTACCCTTACTCCCTACCTCATTTATGTTGGACTAGTATTCAGACTCAAACTAATGTCTTTGTACTAATATCAAATTAATGGAAGTCTGGTTTTCAACAATAAAACA
>NW_027693484.1:0-355 GCF_054177405.1 Leptonychotes weddellii | reverse complement strand
GAAATTATGTATTCTTATTTAAACCCACAAAAAGATAATGCAGAAAGGACTAAAATTTAATAGTTAAGATTAGTGTGTATAATGCCTAATTCTCCTTAGGTGTGTTTAGATTTAATTTTTTTTTTTGAAGATTTTATTTATTTATTTAATTGACAGAGAGAGAGAGAGAGACAGCGTGAGGGGGAACACAAGTAGGGGGAATGGGAGAGGGAGAAGCAGGCTTCCGGCTGAGCAGGGAGCCTGATGCGGGGCTCAATCCCAGGACCCCAGGATCATGACCTGAGCCTAAGGCAGTCGCTTAATCAACTGAGCCACCCAGGCGCCCCTAGATTTAATTTCTAAATGTAGTTTTTCA
>NW_027693483.1:0-355 GCF_054177405.1 Leptonychotes weddellii | reverse complement strand
TGAAATGAATACGTACCAGCCTTTCCATTAGTGCTTTTTCATGCGTCCGCATTTCGAGGACTTTAATTCAACAGCAGACCTTCTCTCTCTTTCATTGTCAGTTTCTCCCACTGTATTGATTCCTTCGCATCAACAAACATGAGCTATTATCTGTCATCTTATGAAAATAAACCCTCTTTTTATTCTATATCCCTCTCTCTCGCCATCACCCCATCTCTGCAGCCCTTTACAAGAAAACTTCTTTTTTTTTTTTTTTTAAGATTTTATTTATGTATTTGACAGAGAGAGACACAGCAAGAGAAGGAACACCAGCAGGGGGAGTGGGAGAGGGAGAAGCAGGCTTCCCGCGGAGCAG
>NW_027693482.1:0-355 GCF_054177405.1 Leptonychotes weddellii | reverse complement strand
GGGGGGCACCTGGGTGGCTCAGATGGTTAAGCCTCTGCCTTCGGCTCAGGTCATGATCCCGGGGTCCTGGGATCGAGCCCCGCATCGGGCTCCTGCTCTGCGGGAAGCCTGCTTCTCCCCCTCCTTCCTGCTCGAGCTCTCTCACTATCTCTGTCTCTCTCAAATAAATAAATAAAATATTTAAAAAAAAAAAAAACCCTCTGCAAAGTAGATCTAGAGGGAACATACCTCAACATAATACAATTACACCAAAAACAATAAAATATCTAGGAGTAAACTTAACCAAAGAGATGAAAGACCTATACTCCAAAAACTATAAAATACTGATGAGAGAAATTCAAGATGACACAAAGAA
>NW_027693481.1:0-355 GCF_054177405.1 Leptonychotes weddellii | reverse complement strand
TTTTTTTTTTCTGTGTACCCTCACTTGAATGCAATTTCCACTAGAGCAGGGACTCTGTCTTGTTCATAGTGTACATCCAGTTCCTAGAAGAGTTTCTTGCACATATTTAGTACCCAATAAAATTTACTGAGGGTTGAATGAATGAATAAGTATGCGTTGTTGTTTTTTTTTTTTTTTTGGCTTAGAGGAGGAAAATAGATATTTAAGAATGTAAAACTGAGGTCACCCCCCTCCTAAGGCTCTTGTGTGTATATATGACATCATTCACTCAATATACTGATATTTCATCCAGTATAAGATGAAACAAATACATGTTATTTGGTTCTATTCTTTTGTGAGTTGGAGAGATTAACAT
>NW_027693480.1:0-355 GCF_054177405.1 Leptonychotes weddellii | reverse complement strand
TCACAAAATGGCAGGCACGGTGCTGGCCCCGGCCAATGTCTCATCCGGAGACCTGACCAGGGAGAGATCTGCTGAGCTTGCTCCCATCGTTGGCAAGATTCGTTTCCTTGAGGGCCATTGGACTGAGGGCCCCAGGTCTTCACTGGCAGTTGGCCAGAGGCCTCTTGGGGCCTTGCATGGGTCTTTTCCAACATGGCAATGCATCATCAAAACCAGCAAGGGCGAAAGTCTGCTAGCCAGATGGAAGCACAATCTTCTGTAGTCTAATCATAGAAGTAACATCCCATCAACTTTGCTATGTTCTCTTAGTTGGAGGCAAGTCCTCTGTCCAGCCCACATTTAAGGAGAGGGATTA
>NW_027693479.1:0-355 GCF_054177405.1 Leptonychotes weddellii | reverse complement strand
TCTAGTTCTGTTACTTCTACTTGTAACTGTAAATAGTGGTGATCCAAATACATGCTTTCTCACTCACTCCTTAGGGAAGTTGCAAACTTTTCTTTTGAATTTATGGGTTTTGTATTAGCCACTGGCTCAGCTGCCCTAGCCTATTCTCTGTAGCCCCTATGCATAAAGGTGCCAACTGACTTCTTTATTTTTTTTTTTTTGATGGGCGTATATTTATTTATTTATTTATTATTATGTTATGTTAATCACCATACATTACATCATTAGTTTTTGATGTAGTGTTCCATGATTCGTTGTTTGCGTATAACACCCAGTGCTCCATTCAGTACGTGTCCTCCTCAATACCCATCACCAG
>NW_027693478.1:0-355 GCF_054177405.1 Leptonychotes weddellii | reverse complement strand
AAAAAAAAAATTCTCATCAAACTTTACTTTGGAAATGCGGTAAAACTTCAGTTACTTGAAGCAGAAGTGAATGGGACACATTCACTGAAATTCTTTAACTACCTGGAAAGTTAATACCTACAATAACTGTGAACCCAACCCTGCATTTTAAGGTTATTTTTTTTTTTAAAGATTTTATTTATTTATTTGAGACAGAGAGAATGAGAGACAGAGAGCATGAGAGGGAGGAGGGTCAGAGGGAGAAGCAGACTCCCCGCCAAGCAGGGAGCCCGATGCGGGACTCGATCCCGGGACTCCAGGATCATGACCTGAGCCGAAGGCAGTCGCTTAACCAACTGAGCCACCCAGGCGCCCT
>NW_027693477.1:0-6743 GCF_054177405.1 Leptonychotes weddellii | reverse complement strand
GGGAGCCCTATGTTACAGGCAGATTCATATTTCACTTCTTATAGAACATAAATATTTTTATGGGAATAACAAGCATAGTGTCTGAACCCAAACTGGAAGACATTGACTTATAAGAAGTTATAAGAATTATGGAGCTAAATCCAGTTGACCCTTGAACAACACAGGTTTAAAATGTGTGGGTCCATTTATACACAGATTTTTTTTTTTTTATAAATACAGTACTGTAAATGTATTTTCTCTTCCTTATAATTTTCTTTTATTTATTTATTTATTTATTTTTTAAAGATTTTATTTATTTATTTGAGACAGACAGAATGAGAGACAGAGAACATGAGAGGGAGGAGGGTCAGAGGGAGAAGCAGACTCCCTACCGAGCAGGGAGCCCGATGCGGGACTCGATCCCGGGACTCCAGGATCATGACCTGAACCGAAGGCAGTCGCCCAACCAACTGAGCCACCCAGGCGCCCCTTCCTTATGATTTTCTTAATAACATTTTTCTCCAGTTTATTGTAAGAGCACAATATATGCTACACATATGTGTTAATTGACTATGTTATTATTAAGGCTTCTGGTCAACAATACACTGTTAGTAGTGAAGTTTGGGGGAAGTCAAAGTTATATATGGATTTTTGACTGAGTGGGGGGTCAGTGCTCCTAAGCCCTATATTGTTCAACTGTACTTAAGATCCAAGCAAATTCAGTCTAACAGAATTAACATATAAAGTATTAACTTAGAATTAACAAGAATAAGGTATGAAATCTTGGCTTCTGTCCTCTCTTGTCAATACTCTCTGTACTCATCATTTTATTTTATTTTATTTATTTTAAAGATTTTATTTATTTATTTGACAGAGAGAGACACAGCGAGAGAGAGAACACAAGCAGGGGGAGTGGGAGAGGGAGAAGCAGGCTCCCCGCAGAGCAGGGAGCCCGATGTGGGACTCGATCCCAGGACTCTGGGATCATGACCTGAGCCGAAGGCAGTCGCTTAACCAACTGAGCCACCCAGGCGCCCTGTACTCATCATTTTAAATTTTCAGTGTTGTGCCCTCATAGAGTGAATTCTTGATGGCACTAGCAGGGAAAACTCATTAGGATTTGGATTGTTACTGAATCAGTATTATTTCTTTTTTTTTTTTTTAAGATTTTATTTATTTATTTGAGAGCGAGAATGAGAGAGAGAGAGAGAGAGCATGAGAGGGGGAGGGTCAGAGGGAGAAGCAGACTCCCCGCCGAGCAGGGAGCCCGATGCGGGACTCGATCCCAGGACTCCAGGATCATGACCTGAGCCGAAGGCAGTCGCTTAACCAACTGAGCCACCCAGGCGCCCTCAGTATTATTTCTTAATAGAGAAAGTCCTAAAGGATAATATTTTTATATCACCTTACTATTGATTGTTTTGTAAAAGTGAAAAGCACAGATATTTTAGGCACTGACTTTGAATGATCAATGGTGTGCTTTCTCTTGTAAATCTATTTTAGCTACTTACCCTCCCCTCCCTTTCCAGCATTTGTAGAACACATGCTTTTTAAACATAAATTCATATCAAACCCATTGAAACATTTCTTTTCCCAAACTGCTTAAGTTCAGAATTTGATAGGCAGTTCATATTTCAATTCCTTATCTGTCATTTGATTTGCTGAATTCTCACTCTGCTGGTCTCAATTTAATGGCCTCTTATCTGTCCTAGGGGAGAAAATGACTTGCCAAGTAAAAAACATGTTCAAATATTTGAATTCCCACCCCAAAAGTAAACTTCTGCTTTGATGTTAATTTGAAAGAAGGAGCATCTTTCTTCCATTGGATTAAATAAATTATTAAATCTAAAAGCACTTTAAGCTTGATGCTATATAAATATAAGCTATTTTGTCATAAATATTAAGATAGGAAAGAAGCAGCATATATACATATATAAATGTATGCATATAGGTGTATAAAACACACATATACATAAATGTAGACTTTTTTTCTCTTCTGCATACCTCTCCAGTACAGATGCAAGTATATACATATCACAATTACCTTTAAAAACAGCACTACCCCTGATGAAATTGTTACAAGTCTGGTCAAGTATTTCCCCCAGAATATGTGATTTTTAAAATAAGCAGATGTCCAAGGACTATCTAACTGGGAGAACTTAGTAATGGAAGAAGGGATCCATACCATTTGGCAGAAAGAGAGACTATAGCAATATCTATGTGCTTATATCTCCCACAGCCTTATGAAAACATAAAGTTATACATGGTATACTCTGTTACCTCCTGCAGTTGCTATATTATGAGCTATATGTCTTTAACTCCCACTTGATTTCTCCATTTTTCTTCTGATATGGAATTTGAATTATTCAGCTCTTCCATTCATGACCTCAAGGACTTTCACATACTCAAAGCCATCCTGCTCAGAGCAGCCCAAGGAACTAAGATGAGGGCAAAAAAAAAAAAAAAATTGCTGAGATATGTTAATGTTCTGATAAATCCACCCAAATTAATGCCTATATACTGAATTCCTAGGAATGAGGAAATGGCAAAATGACCCTTAAGCATGGGCATCTGGTAGGCTTTTTAATTTGAAAATGTCAATTTGAAACTATAAATACATAAAGCAGCAAATAAAAAGTGAACTTATGTGCTGGAATAACTGGGCATCCACATGCAAAAATAAAAAAATGAATCTAGATATTGACCTTATACTTTTCATGAAAATTAGGTCAAAAAAGATAACAGACCTAATATAAAACACAAGACTATAAAACTTCTAGATGATAACATAGGAGAAAGTCTTGCTGACCTTGAGTTTGAGAATGAGTTTTTTTTTTTAGAGATTTTATTTATTTATTTATTTGAGAGAGAGAGAGCGAGCACAGAGGGAGAGGGAGAAGCAGACTCCCCACTGAGCAGAGAGTAGATGGATGTGGGGCTTGATCCCAGGACCCTGAGATCATGACCCGTCCCAAAGGCAGACCCTTAAGGACTGAGCCACCCTGGTGCCCCAACAATGAGTTTTTATAAAAAGCATGAAAAGCACAATCTCTGAAAGAAAAAAAAAATATTGGTGGGATTTATCAATTCAATTTAATTTAATTAAAATGCAAAAGACAGTGAAAGATAGTGAAGAGGAAAGAAAGGTAAGCCACAGACTGGGAGACACTATTTGCAAAATATATATCCACCTGAAAAAGGACTTGAATCCCAGACATACAAAGAATTCTTAAAACTGAACAATAAGAAAACAAATGACCTAAGAAGACAGGCAGATGGCAAATAAACATATGAAAAACATCGTATGTTATTAGGGAATTACAACTTAAAACAACAATGATATACCACCACATACCTATTGGAAGGGCTAAAATCTAGAACACAACATCAAATGTTGAAATGGATAAGGAGCAAGAGGAACTCTCTCTGATGATGGGAATGCAGAATGATACAGTCACTTTGAAAGACGGTTTGACAATTTCTTACAAAACTAAACATAGTTTTCCCATTCGATCCAGCAATTACACTCTTAGATATTAACCCAAATGAGTTGAAAATTTATGTCCACACAAAGACTTGCACATGAATGTTTGTTACAGCTTTCATAACTGTCAAAACTTGGAAGTAACTAAGATGTCCTTCAATAGGTGAATTATAAATAGTAACAAAAAAGAAACTGTTTACATCTTTACAATTGAATATTATTTAGCGATAAAAATAAATGAGTTATCATACCATAAAAAGGCATGGAGGCATTTTAAATCCAGTATCACTAAGTGAAAAAGGAAAGCCTGGAAATGCTACATGCTATACAATCTGAACTATATGATATTCTAGAAAAGACAAAACTATAGTGAGAGCAAACAAAAAACAAAAACCAAAAAACCCCACATTGGTGGTTGGCAGGGGCTGAGGGAAGGAAGGGAGGATGAATAGGTAGAACACAAAAGATTTTTAGGGCAGTGAAACTATTCTGAAATAATTTTGTATGATAATAATAATGGTAGACACATGACTTTGTGCATTTATCAAAACTCATAGAAGGTACAATACAAAGAGGGTACCCTAATGTAAACTATGGACTTGCACATGAATGTTTGTTACAGCTTTCATAACTGTCAAAACTCAGAAGTAACCAAGACGTCCTTCAATAAGTGAATTACAAATAATAGCAATAAACAACTATTCTGAAATAATTTTCTATGATTCTAATAATGGCAGACACATGGCTTTGTGCATTTATCAAAGCCCATAGAATGTACAATATAAAGAGGGTACCCAAATGTAAATTATGGACTTAAGTTAATAACAATATTGCAATATTGGTTCATCAATTGTAACAAATGTTAATAATAGAGGAAACTGTATTTGGCTGGGAGATTATATAAGAACTCTCTACTTTCTGCTCAATTTGTCTGTAAGCCTAAAACTATTCTAAGAAATAAACTCTATTAATTTTTTTAAAAGTAAATATACATCTTCAGTGTGCTAAAAAATAAATATGATACTTACATTCTCTCACCTTAGTTTCATTTTCAGAGATAGCTTAACCAAGTATTTTGACTATTAATATGATGTAAAGACAAGATTTTTTTTTAATCAAATGATTCTTTCTTTTTCTATCTGTATTCACAAATGCAGAATGAGCAGATGCAGGAATTCAGAAAGATGCTTAAGTTATTAAACTAGGTTTGAAATTAGAAAGGGAGTCACCTGAGACTGACTGTGTAGTGGTCAAAAAATCCTAAAAAATATGGTCTTATGGCTTAGAACTAACTAGTGATCAGGGAAGAAAATTCTCCTAACAGATACCTTCTCTTCCTGAAGTAGATTCCCAAGTATTTCTTAGATAAAATAAGATTATGGGGGAAATCATTGTCAAAACACGGGAAGAATCAAGAATTTAATGCTTAAGTAACAGGCACCATGCTAATTTTTATCCATATTTCATAGAGCACATACACAGACACTCACACATATACATAAGTATGCATGCACACATACACACACATTCTTCTGCCCACCACACACACACAAATACACACACACAAGCACATGCACGTGCCTGCATACAGACACACAAATACAAATGTGAAAGCCTGGCAGGTTCACTGAACCCTTATTTTAGAAAATAAAATCTGTGCCCCCAAATTAAACAGGAGGCGTTAAAGGGGGCAGTGGGGGAATGAAGCAAGATTGTCAGTTACAGAATCTCCAGGATTTAACTAAAGTATTTTTGGTCAAATTAAATTCAACCTTATTACCATACCCATTCTACCTCTGTTCAAGGTGAGCACCTTTATTCATGGTATGTTAATTTAAACTGGATGTTTTTCAATCCAGAAGGACACAAAAAAAAGCCTTGTTGTATACAGTTTCCTTAATTTACAGATTAGTAATTACTCTTCTATCGGCATTGGCTCTTTTTTTAAAGATGATTTTAATTAGAAATTCTAATTAACTGCACACCACAATCACCCTTTTTGCCTCTTCATGAAATTACTCCTCATAAAGCAGAGTGAATGGAAACCAAGTTATAATCAAAGTAAAACTGCAGATTAAGAAATAAGCATTTCAAATCTTGAAGCATCTACCAGAATTCAGGAGCTCTTTAAATAGGCATGATCTTTTATATATTCGTGAGGTCATTGGAGTCACATTTACAGAATGATTTCATTATTTCAGTCACTGAATTAAATACAATAAGTTAATTTGAACAAAGATTGATTCATTTTTTGTTGACCTGAGAAAATGTTCTCAGATTTCCCAGGTGTTGAGTTCCATTGGCAAGCAGAGAATGCTAATTGTACCTACCTCATAGGGACCTTACAAGTTAAATGAACTGATAGACACGGTTGAACACATTGCTGTTGCATTAAGCACAGATGTATGCTAGTTGGCAGTGGTTGGGTCAGGCTTTAAAATTATACAGGCTGGCTTTGTATTCTGGTTCCATCTGACCTTGGGGTATTTAAATTCTCAGGACTTTTTGCTTATCTGCAAAAAGAATATTATCTATTTTATGTTATTATTGTAAAAATTAAATTCAATGATATGTGTAAATTTCCAGCTGTTTAAAGCTGGGTTGGCAAACTATGGACTGTGGGGGCAATTCCAGCTTATTGCCTGTTTTTTAAATAACAGAGAAACGCCCATTTGTTTACTTATGCCAAGTAGTCACAACAGTGACCATATGGCCTGCAAAGCTTAACATATTTACAATCTTGCCTTTTACAGAAAACATTCACTGACACCTGGACTAAAATACCAATTATTCTACTCATAGAAAACATTCTCCAAAGAGTTTACACTGACATTTATCATTCATCTATTTCTGAATCAATAATCAAATCACTACCCAGTTTGCACTTTTCTCATTTGTTTTTTTATACTTGAATTAATGAATTAAATCTTTGATGCAGGATCACTGCGTTACTGCAGCCCTGATCACGTTTACTGTAATGAATGTTGCTTTGTGGCTGTGTTAATGTCTTAACGGCCTTTGTCTGTGTTTTGGTATGAGCACTGGTTCTACCTCTTTATGAGACTACGTATAGAGCTTATTATGGTTGCCATGGCAAGAGAGATGTTCATTGGACTTTGCTGTGATCAATTTACTGTGACTTTTTAAAAAGCTTGGCAATTTATTTGAAAAAAGTTGATGGTATTTTGATGGGGATTGCATTGAATGTGTAGATTGCTCTAGGTAGCATTGACATCTTCACAATATTTGTTCTTCCAATCCATGAGCATGGAACGTTTTT
>NW_027693476.1:0-355 GCF_054177405.1 Leptonychotes weddellii | reverse complement strand
ACTCCACCTCGATCTGAACCCTGCAGCGTCCCCAAACCAGTGCTGGGACAAGATCACGTCCAAGGTCATTCCCGCCCAGGACTGATGTCAACCCTTTACTCACAAGCACCAAATAAAAATGTCACAGCATCTTATAAAACAATTTCTTTTTTATATATAAAGATTTTTATTTATTTCTTTGAGAGAGAGCATGAGCGGGAGGGAGAGAGAGAAGCAGGCTCTCTGCTGAGCAGGGAGCCCGATGTGGGACTCGATCCCAGGACCCCAGGACCATGACCTGAGCCGAAAGCAGACACACAACTGACTGAGCCACCAGGCGCCCCTAAAACAACTACTTCTGACCTACTTTTTTAAG
>NW_027693475.1:0-355 GCF_054177405.1 Leptonychotes weddellii | reverse complement strand
AAAAAAAAAAAAAAAGGAATTGAAAGTGAAAAATGAAACTATAAAAGTCCTAGGAAAAAGAGGTTGATGTTTGTCATTTTATTAGGGTGGGAAGGCCTTGCTAACTAGGACCAAAATCCAGAAGCCATTAAGGAAAAGCAAAACAAATCTGCCTGGATAAAATGATATGCTTCCGAATGACAAAAACAAACAAAAGAACCCAGGAACAACGTCAACAGAAAAGCCACAACTTGGGGGAAATATTTATAATACACTAACCCGGCAAAGGCACGCTTTCCTTACTGTACAAGGAGTTCATTAAAAGAGGGACGACCTTATAGAAAATGGGCAGTTTACAGGGGACAAATACAAATGA
>NW_027693474.1:0-355 GCF_054177405.1 Leptonychotes weddellii | reverse complement strand
CAACTTGGTGGATTTGGAGATAAGTATCCACCCAATAACCATCACCACAACCTGTTCCCTAAACATGTCTATTCCCTCTAAAAGTTTCCTTCTGCCCTCTTTATTATTTTTATTATTCTTTGTGATAAGAGCACTTAAGAGGACTCGGAGCAAGATGGCGGAGGAGTAGGAGACCTGGATTTCGTCTCCTCTCAGGAATTCAGCTGGTTAGGGATCAAACCAATCTGAACACCTACGAACTCAACAGGAGATCAAAGAAAAGAAGAGCAACAACTCTCTGAACAGAAAAGCGACCACTTTCTGGAAGGTAGGACGTGCGGAGAAGTGAATCTGAGGTGATATTCGGGAGGATAGA
>NW_027693473.1:0-355 GCF_054177405.1 Leptonychotes weddellii | reverse complement strand
GTGGAGGCTGACCCACTGCAAAGGCAGACGGAGGAGGGACGGACCTGCCTGGCCACGGGTCTGCCCGTCCGCCCGTCATCCCTGCCGGCCTGAGTGAATGATGGCCAGCGGGCTGCCCCTGAAGACGTTCCTTCACGGGGTTCTAGGTGCCCACCCGAGGGCCCCTGTGAGCTCTGAGACGCCCACTGCAAATACAACAACAGCGGCTGTAGACCCCCTTACTCCTGAAAGCTGGAGGGGCTGTTGCTGTGGGCTGATCCCATGCCCTGCACCCCACAGCCCGGGACAAGGAGGTCCTCATCCTCCTCAGCTACCATGTGAGACACCCCAGCTGGACATTGGGTGTTGGGGACAC
>NW_027693472.1:0-355 GCF_054177405.1 Leptonychotes weddellii | reverse complement strand
GGATCACATTATTGACCAATAAATAGCCTAGCAATTTATAATAATTAAAATAGTTATAATAGGCCTTTGAATATGATTCAAAGGTATTTATGTTAATGAATACGACAAATGCTAGAATTGCTTTTTTCTACTCTCTTTCCATATAAGTTTTCCTTCTTTTTTTTTTTTAAAGATTTATTTATTTATTTGAGAGAGCGAGAATGAGAGAGAGAGAGTACATGAGAGGGGGTAGGGTTAGAGGGAGAAGCAGGCTCCTTGCTGAGCAGGGAGCCCGATGCGGGACTCGATCCAGGGACTCCAGGATCATGACCTGAGCCGAAGGCAGTCGCTTAACCAACTGAGCCACCCAGGCGCC
>NW_027693471.1:0-355 GCF_054177405.1 Leptonychotes weddellii | reverse complement strand
CAGAAGTCATGAAGGTCTGAGTTTGAGTAGCAGAAGCTGGAACACATAAGACAAAACAGATTTGGAAGATATCATGGGTTGGGTGGACTTAGCCCTGGGTTGTACCGTAAAGGAAAAAGGAATTGGAGGTGAGTGTGACAAGAACGGATGTCCAGCAGCTGGCTCAGTCCCAGTGCCTGGTGCATAACAGATGCTCGATTAGGTTTTTGTTTTCATTTTTCAGTGAATGAATAAATAACAATGAGACCTGGGGTCTCTGGGAGAATTGTGTTGTAGGGAAATTCAGGAGAAAAAGCAAGTTTGGGAGGGAGGCTGATGAGTTTCATTTTCAGGGCACTCTGTTGGAGAAGATAGC
>NW_027693470.1:0-355 GCF_054177405.1 Leptonychotes weddellii | reverse complement strand
TGTTTCCAACTAGGTTTTATTTTAGTGCCAATATTATCAGCAATGATACAGGAGTAATTCAGGCAAATAGATCACCTTAAGTACATCAGAGAAAAAACTCACTGTGTCAAGCACGTCTCACACTCCAGCAAACGAACGTAAAACCAGAGAACAAAATTAGCAGCATTAAATTAAAGTGCTTTTTGCCACACTTCTGTCAAGAGTCTTTCCCTCACTGGGAAAAATTTAATTTTACTTACTGTATAAGAAACTCAAAATTCCATTCATTGCCCAGGGGCTACATTCAAAAACATTCATGTTTAGTTATTAAATAATTTCTTTTTCCCCAAAAAGCACAAAATTCACTGGAATCATG
>NW_027693469.1:0-355 GCF_054177405.1 Leptonychotes weddellii | reverse complement strand
TTCTGATAGGAATGTTTTGGGTTGGACGTTGTATCTGGAAATCGCTCCCAAATAAGTTGGTGCTGGTGCGCTTTTCTCTCTGCTTTTGTGGGTGGTCGAGCTCTTTCGTAAACATTTTAAAACTCCCATTATTCTGGGCGCCTGGGTGGCTCAGTTGGTTAAGCGACTGCCTTCGGCTCAGGTCATGATCCTGGAGTCCCGGGATCGAGTCCCGCATCGGGCTCCCTGCTCGGCAGGGGGTCTGCTTCTCCCTCTGCCCTCTTCCCTCTCGTGCTCTCTCTCTCTCATTCTCTCTCTCTCAAATAAATAAATAAAATCTTTAAAAAAAAAAAAAAAGTTGAAGAAAAAAAAAAAA
>NW_027693468.1:0-355 GCF_054177405.1 Leptonychotes weddellii | reverse complement strand
TGTCATCACATGGAATGCATTGGTCCTGTCATTTCATCATGTAAAGCACGTGATGCTACTGTGGCATTTCATCTGTCATAAGTTTATGATTTATAGATTTCAACTATCACAAAACATAAAGCTATATTATTTAAAAAAAATTGGCTCTGGGTTCTGTGATTCATGTTAGTTCATGGTTCTTTTTGGTAATTATGGGGAAACTTATCCAGTGATAAGGACAGAAATCGGCCATTTTCAAAACCTGATTTTCTCATTTGAGATTATTAAATGAAACTAACAACTACCTTGCATTCAGCATCCAGTTTAACAGATTAAATTGGAGAAGGAAATGGGTATGATTTAGAGTCTGAATTCA
>NW_027693467.1:0-355 GCF_054177405.1 Leptonychotes weddellii | reverse complement strand
GATCATGACCTGAGCCGAAGGCAGACGCTTAACCGACTGAGCCACCCAGGCGCCCCTTGAATCCTTTTTCACTTATGATACTTGGCTGTATTGCTGCATGGTTTTCATAATTTAAATGTTCTGTGGTAAAACATACATAAAATTTACTATTGTAACCATTTTAAGTGTATAGTTTAGTAGCATTAAGTGCATTCCCCTCGTGGTAGAACCCTCCCCATCACCCATCTCTGGAACTGAAATGTTCCCAAACTGAAACTCTGTCCCCATTTAAACACTAACCCTCATTTCTTCCTCTAGAAATATAAAATATATTTTATTTATATTATTTAATTGTATTATATAAATATAATATTTA
>NW_027693466.1:0-6743 GCF_054177405.1 Leptonychotes weddellii | reverse complement strand
TGCCTTCGGCTCAGGTCATGATCCTGGAGTCCCTGGATCGAGTCCCGCATAGGGCTCCCTGTTCGGCGGGGAGTCTGCTTCTCCCTCTGACCATAACCCCTCTCATGTGCTCCCTCTCATTCTCTCTCTCTAATAAATAAATAAAATCTTAAAAAAAAAAAAAAGAAATTTAAGTGTGAAACTTAACCACCAATGAACCCCTGGTTCAGAAAGTAAAACAATTTGTTTCTAGTCTTCCTTCCAAATATGGCAACCTAACAGAAGCCATAAGAGATGGACTACCTACATACGCATCTGTGATAGGAAAGGTCAGAGATAATGTATTCCATTAAATAACAGGATTCCTGCATGTACACAAAGACAACATGGTAAAGGGATATATCCAGATAGAAAAATGGTCTACAAACAGGAAGGAGGGAAAAAAAAAAAAAAAGCTAAGCTATTAATATATTAGTACTAATTAGTTATAATATTTTATTAATATATTAGAATTCATCTCCTGCACTTACCAGCACAGCATCTGAGTCATGCCAAAAACGCCAGAGAATCCAGAACCACATGGTCCCACTGAAAATCTCGGCCTGGATCACCTGGGACTTGGTCAGCTGGGGAAACTGTCTATACCGTGGCTCGATATGCACACTGCTACCAGCACTACAAGACAGAACAAGATGTCATGCAACTCAGTACCTCTTCTAAGTTTGAAGTCACCCAAAACTTTTGAGCTCCAGCTAGAAACTAAATCTAACGTTTCTCATCTCCTCCACGAAGTACAGGATGACAGAGCTCCCTAATCCCTCAAAACTCCTTTTTCATAAGCTTGCTTTTAAACTTGTTTGGCAGCAAAAACTGGCCTGCAAGGATGAAAGACGATTATTTCCCTTTAGTGAATATTCATGGATTTTACAGCAGAAATAGGGCTACTGGCCCCAAAGTTTCAGTTAAGGGATGTGAACCTGCAGTAGTTGGGCACTTAGCTTAGCTCGGAAAACAAATCAGGAAGTTAATCTTGTTCTGTTTAGCCATATCTATTTCAAAGGCAAATTATGTCCTCTGCTCTATTACAGTCTTTCTTAATATAAAGAACACTACGTGGGAAGGAGAACTCAGCAAATCTTTTTTTAATTTTTTTTTTAGCGATCTCTACACCCAATGTGGGGCTCAAACTCATGACCCTGAGATCAAGAGTCGCATGCTCTAACTGCACCAGCAAATACTTTTGAATAAGCTAATAGTCCTGAACAAAGCAAAGAGCCTTAAAGAGTAAATAGGAACGGGGCGCCTGGGTGGCTCAGTCGTTAAGCTTCCGCCTTCAGTTCAGGTCATGATCCTGGGGTCCTGGGATCCTGGGATCGAGCCCTGCATCAGGCTCCCTGCTCGGCGGGAAGCCTGCTTCTCCTTCTCCCACTCCCCCTGCTTGTGTTCCCTCTCTCACTGTCTCTCTCTCTCTGCCAAATAAATAATAAAATCTTTAAAAAAAAAAAAAAAAAAGAGTAAATGGGAACTTTTTTTTTTCCATTTAGATTCTGTTGACAAATTGTGGGACACAATCCATGAGGTCTGCATTTTATTCAGTTAGATTATAATTAGTTATTGATTGAATCTAACTTATATAATATAATTTGTACTTAATGGCATTACTGTCACGTTCTATTTAGCAGCTATACATATTCTACTATACAAAAATAAAGAATTTAAAGAGAATTTCCACAGAAAATGTATTCACAAATTTAAGAACAGCTTGTAAAACAATGTGCTCTTTTGTGCAGCAAAAACTACCAAAACTGCACTAACATTTCTTCAAAATGCACTGTAGATCTGTGAACATGAAGACATCTATGGTCCCTGATACGTATTACCTCCTACCCTTTTTATTAGCCTGTCCCGCTCTTAAAGGTTATGAACAGTTATCATTTACTGAGTGTCTGCCGTGTGCCGTACACCACACGAAGCATTTTACACGCATTATCGTTTATTTTCATAACCCTAGGAGACAGATCCTATGGTTCTTAGTGTTTACAAATGAAAACATCAGGGTATTATTTGGAGGCAAAGCCTAATAAGCTCTTATGTATTGCCTAGCCTATAAACAAACAATATTAATAATTTTCTCATTTTATGAACCAAAGACAGTTCTTAATTAGAATTCCCATCAGCACGATACCACAGTGAAGTGATAGTTTCATTTTTATGTAAATATTTATTCAATATATTAACACTTTTCTTTGGAAGGCTCTACATAAAATATTGATAATTAGCTATGGATGATATGAGATGGCTTTTATTTTTGCATATGTATGTATGTGGAGGGTTTTGTATGGGGTTTTTTTTAAGTTTTTATTTAAATTCGTTAGTTACAATATAGTGTAATATTAATTTCAGGTGTACAATACAGTGATTCAACACTTCCTTACAACTGGTGCTCATCACAGCAAGTGCACTCCTTAATTCCCATCACCTGTTTTACCCATTCCCCCACCACCTCCCCTCTGGTAACCACCAGTATGTTCTCTGTAGTTAAGAGTCTGTTTCTTCATTTGCCTCTTTTTCTTCCCCCTTTGCTCATTTATTTTCTTAAATTCCACATATGAGTGAAATCATATGTTTTTCTCTGACTTATTTTGTTTAGCATAATACTGTCTGACTCCATGTGGTTGCAAATGGCAAATTTTTTTTTTATGGCTGAGTAATATGATTCTTTTTTAAAAATAGTGACCTCATATTACTTTTAAGATTTATTTATTTGAGTGAGCAAGCATGCGGGGGGGGAGGGGGCGGGTAGAGGGACAAGCGGACTCCCTGCTAAGTGGAGAGCCCAATGTCGGACTCGATCCCACTACCCTGAGATCATGACCTGAGCCGAAGTCAGGCACTTAACTGACTGAGCCACCCAGATGCCCCTGACCACATATTACTTTTATTTTTTTTTTAAGATTTTATTTATTTATTTGAGAGAGAGAGAGAGAGAGGGATCACAAGTAGGCAGAGTGGCAGGCAGTGGGAGAGGGAGAAGCAGGCCCCTTGCCGAGCAGAGAGCCCAATGCGGGGCTATATGGAGGGCCCTGGGATGATCATGACCTGAGCCAAAGGCAGACGCTTAACATACTGAGCCACCCAGGCACCTCTACCACATATTACTTTTAAAAGACTCCCTCAAGCATCATTGCTTTACAACCTGAAGAATATATCACACTATTTCTGTAATGCCATCATATGCCAATTCTATTTAACAGTCTTCAGGATCTATCTGTGCATATAAATACTGTATTATACAAACAAACCATGGGGATGGGAATTCAATATACTGTAACAACAGGCTTCCTCTTTGATAGGTTTTAGATACAATCTAGTTATAAGGGCCCATCAGTTAAATGCATTAAAATAATATTTGAGGGCGCCTGGGTGGCTCAGTTGGTTAAGCGACTGCCTTCGGCTCAGGTCATGATCCTGGAGTCCCGGGATCGAGTCCCGCATCGGGCTCTCTGCTCAGCAGGGAGTCTGCTTCTCCCTCTGACCCTCCCCCTCTCATGCTCTCTCTATCTCATTCTCTCTCTCAAATAAATAAATAAAATCTTTAAAAAAATAATAATAATATTTGAGAATTATAGTTCAAACCCACTACCAGGAACTCCACATCTCATTATTGCTAGAGTGACATGCTATTTTAACTATTCCTTGAAACAAGTGGGTCACTGGGACACCTAGCTGGCTCAGTTGGTAGAGCATGCGACTCTTGATCTCGGGGTTTTGAGTTCCAGCCCCATGCTGGGTGGACAGATTACTTTAAAAAGAAAAAAAAAAAAAAGAGGGGTGCCTGGGTGGCTCAGTAGGTTAAGCAAATGACTCTTGATTTTGATTCAGGTCATCGTCTCAGGATCATGGGATCGAGCACCGGGTCGGGCTCTACACTCAGCACAGAATCCACTTGAGATTCTCTCTCTCTTCCTCTGCCCCTCCCCTGCTCACGCTCTCTCTCTAAAGAAATATAATCGAAAGAAAGAGAAAGAAAGTGGGCCACTGACTGCAAGATGGAAATCTTTTTTTTTTTATTTTTAGAAGGGGGGCAGAGAGAGAGAATCTTTTTTTTTTTTAAGATTTTATTTATTTTAGAGAAAGATAAAAAGTGCACAAGAGGGGGAGGGGGAGAGAGAATCCCAAGCAGACTCCCTGCTGAGTGTGGAGCCGTGTGAAATTAAGAGCAAGGAAAAAGAAACTCATTATAAAGAACAAAGGGGTTTAAAAACAGCAAAAACAATTTCTAGAAATAAGAAAACGTAACTGAGGTTAGGAGCATGAGAAAAGTTGACATATGCCCAATTCCTGTTCCATAAGGAGAAAACAGAATGGGGAAGAAACAGTATCCCAAGAAATAATGACTATTCCAACCCAGGATTTTTAAGTGTCAAGTTTAAAAACAAAAATGCATCATAACTCTGTGAAAGTTAAATTTTAAAACATAAACCAGATCATATCAAAAAATATGTGATAAAAAGGGGTGCCTGGCTGCCTCAGTCAGAAGAGCATGTGACTCTTGATCTCCGGGTCATGGGTTCAAGCCCCACATTGGGTATAGAGATTACTAAAAATAAATAAATAAATAAACTTAAAAAACAGTGAAACCAGATCATATCATTTTCCTGCTTCAAAGTCTCAAATGGCTTCCCATCATTCTTTTTTTTTTTTTAAAGATTTTTTATTTATTTATTTGAGAGAGAATGAGATAGAGAGAGCATGAGAGTGGGGAGGGTCAGGGGGAGAAGCAGACTCCCTGCTGAGCAGAGAGCCCGATGTGGGACTCGATCCCAGGACTCCAGGATCATGACCTAAGCCGAAGGCAGTCGCTTAACCAACTGAGCCACCCAGGCGCCCGGCTTCCCACCATTCTTAAAATAAAATCCCTACAGGGCTGTCACTAACCTGCCTCCACCCCTCCCCTGACCTCACCTCTACCTCTCCCCTTTGCTCAGCCCATTCCAGCCTCACTGGCTTGCTTGTCCATCATCAGCACTCAGAGCCTCAACACTTGCAGTCTCCTTGTCAGAGGCTCCTTCTGGCATCTGTGCTTGGCTGACTTATCACTCAGGTCCTATTCAAATCACTATCAGGCCTGCATTGCCACATCATCCTAAGTACAATATCCCATCCACCCCCATCCCAGGCACTCTCTAGATTAATCCCCTGCTTTATTTCTTCATGTCACTTAACAGTACCTAAACATGTTCTCTTCTACCTGTGTCCTCTCCAGGATGGAAGCTCCCTTATCTTTCTTGTATTCTGCTCTATCCCTACAACCTAGAAAGGACCCTGGCACCTGGAAGATGCTCCATACCTATCCACTTAATTATCACACAACTGTGTGTGATAATAATAATGTGTGTTACATAAGTAACAACACCTCAGTGAAGAGAAGCACTCCCCAGTTTTCCCATGCAGGGCCAAGGGCTATGGCTGGTGGCTTTCCATCACTGTCCTTGTTTAGGTCACGCAGGCCTTTTCCTTCTTTCCACCCCACACCTGTCCCAGCTCCACAGCCTTAAGAGACATGTGACTTTTTTTTTTTTTTTTAAGATTTTATTTATTTATTCGAGAGAGAGAGAATGAGAGACAGAGAGCACGAGAGGGAAAAGGGCAGAGGGAGAAGCAGACCCCCTGCTGAGCAGGGAGCCCGATGTGGGACTCGATCCCGGGACTCCAGGATCATGACCCGAGCCGAAGGCAGTCGCCTAACCAACTGAGCCACCCAAGCGCCCAAGAGACATGTGACTTTAAGCAAGTCACTCCTTTAACGTTCCTGAGTCTCAGTTCCCCAACAACAACAGTTAAACAATACTGGTAAGGTCCTTACTAGGCAGCAGCAGCTGTCCTAAAATGCTTTACAGAATTCTTAGTCACTCAGTTCCCTGGAAATTGACATTATCCCCATCATTCGGGTGAGAAAACGGAGGCAGTTAGAAATCAAGAAACTTTTCCAAGGCCAAACAGCTAGAGTGTGGCAGAGGTGAAATTTGAATTGAGGCGGTTTGAGGCCAGGATCCTGCTTTTAACCACGACGCTGCACTGCCTCTTGGAAAAATGCAGATGATGATCTAAGGGGCCTGGAACATCACCCGTAAAAATCCAATGTTCTATTTTCCATCCTGCCCTTACTGAATCTCTCCGCACTACCAATTTGTTTTTGGCAGGTGCCTTCCCTTGGCAGCCCAGCACTATGCTCTCCAGTCGAATTTCTGGGCTACTTCACAGGTGACTCTTCTTTTGCTCGCTCTCAATTCCGGTGTTGCAAGAGTAAACCCTAATACAAACTATGGGATTTGGGTGATAATGTGTCAATCAATTCTACACTCTCGTGGAGAACGCTGATAATTGGGGAGGCAATGCACTTGTGAGGCAGGAAGGTTATGGGAAAATCTCTGTACCTTCCGCTCAGTTTTGCTGTGAACCTAAAACTGCTTTAAAAAATAGTATCTAGGGGCGCCTGGGTGGCTCAGTTGGTTAAGCGACTGCCTTCGGCTCGGGTCATGATCCTGGAGTCCCGGGATCGAGTCCCGCATCGGGCTCCCTGCTCAGCAGGGGGTCTGCTTCTCCCTCTGACCCTCTTCCCTCTCGTGCTCTCTGTCTCTCATTCTCTCTCTCTCAAATAAATAAATAAAATCTTTAAAAAAAAATAATAGTATCTAGGTGGGGCGCCTGGGTGGCTCAGTCATTAAGCGTCTGCCTTCAGCTCAGGTCATGATCCCAGGGTC
>NW_027693465.1:0-355 GCF_054177405.1 Leptonychotes weddellii | reverse complement strand
TCCTACCCTAGGTATTTTGCAAAATTTTATTGACTATTTTAACCATCCCATTAGAGCAGGCTGAATAGATCCAAGAATGTATAATGATTCAAGAGGTTTATTTCTCATTCCCCAAAAGAGTCGGTTGGGGAGAGTAAAGGAGAGGGGGTGGTATGTCTGCTCCACGCAGTGACTCAGGCCCTTGTATGGTCTTGAAGCTCTGGACACTGATGTCCAGCCAGCACGGGGCAAGGGCGTGAGCATCCTTGCCGCTCACATCCCACTGGTTAAAACTGAGTCCCAGCATCAGACCTCACTGCAAGGAGCCTGCAAATGGTCTCACCCCATGTGCAGAGCTTGGCAAACAGCTAGCTCT
>NW_027693464.1:0-355 GCF_054177405.1 Leptonychotes weddellii | reverse complement strand
ATGAAGAGCTAATAAATATTGGTATTATAATCATGGATAAATTATATAGATAATGAAGAGATGAGACAGGCAGACCATACTGGTCTTATCGGGCCAGTGGTTGATATCCAATTTATAGTATCTTTAATTTCACATCATTAATGTTACCTAGAAATAAACTAAAGTTGTAAAATAAAAGAGGTCAGCAATTATTATTTATGATATTATTATAGTTCGAATAAAATGCTCTTTGGGGGGTACAAATCCAAACAAAATTCTTGGGAATTTTAGGATCATAAACAGCATAGAGTAATATGTTAATTAACTGTACTATAATTATATTAATATATTTGCTGTGATGAAAATGTCCATAAAG
>NW_027693463.1:0-355 GCF_054177405.1 Leptonychotes weddellii | reverse complement strand
TCATGATATCAACATTGTGCAGGACACATCTGTGGCCAAGAAACATTAAATGAGAGGAGGAAGGACATCAGAGTGTGGGCTACTTTTCATAATGACTGCATTATAGAGACAGCTATTTATGCAGCAAATGACACAGTCACACTTGTCATGAAGCAGAAACTGTAAGACATAATAGGAGAAACAGAAAGAAATCCCACTATTAGGAGATTTAATGCTCCCCTATGAGTCCAAAACAGATCAAGGGGACACAGGGAGTTAGAATGGGGAAGTCCTATACAACGTGGTATGGCAGATCTTGGGGACAGCTGTTGAAGTCTGTGCTCTGATCACAGAGAATGCACTTTTCTGTTGCACT
>NW_027693462.1:0-355 GCF_054177405.1 Leptonychotes weddellii | reverse complement strand
GCTGTAGTCTGTCTAATAGAAGAAAGTCGCTAAGCCCATTCTACACTCAAAGGGAGATTACGTAAGGGTGTGAATGCCATGGGGTCGAGATCATTTATTTGAAAACCAGTTTAGAAGACTGTCTGCCACAAAGGAAATGCCCACAGGGAATGCGCAGATGGCTCTACCTTGGGTGGTGGCTGTGGATTTTGTTACAACTTGGTATTGCATGACCATGGAATCTTTGGTGACTTGGCTGTGGTAATGTCTCTAACTATGGGTATTGTAGTATCTGCATTTCTTGACAAGGTAGACAATTATTTTCTTTTTTTTTTTATTCTTATGTTAATCCCCATACATTACATCATTAGTTTTA
>NW_027693461.1:0-355 GCF_054177405.1 Leptonychotes weddellii | reverse complement strand
GTGTCTGGCTTCTTTCACTTAGCATGATGAACTTAGGTTCACCTATGATGTAGAACTTTATTCCTTTTTACGGCTGAATAATATTCCATTGGATGTGTGAACCACATGTTGTTTATTCACTCCTCTGTTGATGGACATTCGGGTGGTTCCTATCTTCAGGTTTTTGTGAATAATTTTTCTACGAATGTGGATGTGCCGACATCTAGTTGAGTTCCTGCTTTCAATTCTTTTGCTATCTACCTAGGAGTAAGAATTGCCGGACCATAGAGTAATTCTGTGTTTGGCTCTTTGAGGACCCAGAAGAGTTTTCCACAGTGGCTGCATCAGATTACATTCCCACCAGCAATGCGTGAGG
>NW_027693460.1:0-355 GCF_054177405.1 Leptonychotes weddellii | reverse complement strand
CAGAGTCTGCCCGGGATTCTCTCTCCCTTTCCCTCTGCATCTCCCACTCGTGCACTCTCTGTCTCTCTAAAAATAAATAAATCTGCAAAAAAATAAAAATAAAAATAAATAAAATCATAGCAGATACGGCATGCAGATGTGCGTGATGGAGACTTTGCCAAATGTGGGCCACGCTTATTACTATGGACTCTCCTTTAACACCATATGATTCTAATGCCCAGAGAGTCCCTAAAGTGCTGATGCTCTGGATGCATGTTCTGAAGAGGGGGGAGGGCAGCAGGAAAGTCCAGACTCCCCCTCCTACCTCCTGCTGTGCCTTGAAGCCCTAGCAGAAGATGCCATGGACCACACATCA
>NW_027693459.1:0-355 GCF_054177405.1 Leptonychotes weddellii | reverse complement strand
TCCCCCCTCTCTCTCCCTCTCCTCAGGCCTCCCTGATCCTTGAGACACAACAGTGTTGAAAGTAGGCCAGTCAACAACCCGACAATGTCCTCTAAGTGTCCAAGTGAAAGGAAGAGTCACACATCTCTCACTTTCAAAAGCTAGAAATGAGTAGGCTGAGAGGAAGGTGTGTTGAAAGTCTAGATAAGCCGAAAGCCAGGCCGCCTGCCCCAAACAGACAAGTTGTGAATGCAAAGGAAGAGTTCTGGAAGGACATGAGAAGTGCCACGCCAGCGAGCGCACGAATGATAACCAGGTGAAACAGCCTTACTGCTGATATGGACAAAGACTTAGCGGTCTGGACAGAAGCGCCAAC
>NW_027693458.1:0-355 GCF_054177405.1 Leptonychotes weddellii | reverse complement strand
TCATCACAAGATATTCCAGCCTCTGGTGAAGTAGAATTTAATCAAAAAGAATTTAATGGAATAGAGGAAAATTTCATTTTGATAAAAAGTAGTCTTGCAAAATTTGAGTCTTGAACTTGTATGCAATTAACAATGGAGGTTTTGAATACATAAGATAAAAACGAATAGAGATTGTAGTGGACATCTGTCAGTTTGTACCTCCTCAGCATTCATTCCCATGGCCCATGCATTTTTCAAAGAGAAGTACCTTCTTGAGGGATGACTGGAATCAGTCTACCTAAGACAATTGTGTACAGTTGTTAAGATTTTCAGGTTTGCATAAGGTTTAAGCATGGGTGGAAAGTATGCAAAGCTC
>NW_027693457.1:0-355 GCF_054177405.1 Leptonychotes weddellii | reverse complement strand
GGCAGGCAGGCAGCCCCGGAGGCCCATGCCAGACGCGCTTCTCCGCCTTCTCGGTGGGTCGCAAGACGGCCCTCCACAGCAGCGAGGGCTTCCAGCCGCTGCTATTCGACACGGTCTTCGTCAACCCCGACGGGCACTTCGACCTGGCCGCCGGCCGCTTCGTCGCCCCGCTGCGCGGCCTCTACTTCTTCAGCCTCAACGTACACAGCTGGAACTTCAAGGAGACGTACGTGCACGTGGTGCACAACGAGGAGGCGGCCGTCATCCTGTACGCGCAGCCGAGCGACCGCAGCATCATGCAGAGCCAGAGCGTGATGCTGGCCCTGGCACCCGGGGACCGTGTCTGGGTGCGCCT
>NW_027693456.1:0-355 GCF_054177405.1 Leptonychotes weddellii | reverse complement strand
TGATAAATGCAAACAACCCACACGTGTGCCCACGGGAGAACAGATATATAGAGTGCGGAATAATTGCACAATGCAATGTTGTGCAAACGGGGAGATAACAAATTAAATCTGTATGCAACGTTATGGGTGAATCTTAGCAATTCAGTGTGCACAGAAAAAATACACAAGACAAGACAATGAGCTATCAATGAGTAAAACTCAAAAAATATGTCATACTTATATGACATATATAAGTGTATACATATTATATGTATGTAATATATATTATACATAATACAACATGCATAATTTGTATAATGTAGATAAGACACATATATGTAATACACACATATGTGTACATATGTGTGTATGTGTA
>NW_027693455.1:0-6743 GCF_054177405.1 Leptonychotes weddellii | reverse complement strand
GGGGGGGGGGGTGGGGGAAGCACTTTGGGGAAAGGGGGGGAGCCGGGGGGAAATGCTTCTAGTGACAACAGCCCTTTCTAAATCCGGCTAGGGACTGGGTGCAGGTGGGGGTGGGGGCGCCTGCTGCCTGATATATACAGCCCCTGACCAGGTCGAGCTCCACAGCTCTCCCCTGTGCTCTGTCTTTCCTTGCTGCTCTCAGGTAGGAGCGCCGAGCAGGAGGCCTTCCTCTGGGATAAGGGGGCCCCAGCTTTAGGAAGGGGCTCCTCTAGGAACAGCAAGCTGCATGCAGGGCTTCATGCAGAGTACGAGGTCTGATCATTGAGCACACAAGTGCAGGTCTAAACATGAGTGTGGGTGCCCTGCGAGAAGGGGGGCTCAGGTATTGGGGGGGTGTGTGTGAATGTCTATATCGGAGCATATGGGACCAGAATGCGTTATGCATTAGAGGTGTGTGTGTGTGTGTGTTTTGTGTACAAGCATGCACAGTCTTAATGCATGGTGAGGGGAGGGTGTGTACCTCACTGCCTAATTAAGATACAGAAATATCAAGCAAGAGACGTGTTTATGATCATGCCTGAGGATAGCTGGTCCATTTGAGGGGAGGGAGAAGAGGATGACAGAGAACAATGACTTAGCAAGTATATATGCTCAGAAGCTAGTTGTGTGGGGTCTGGCATGGGTAACTACCCATATCCATACACGCAGAGGTGCTTGTGTGCACATCCAGGAGTCGAGGCAGCTACAGAGTGTGTACACCCTGCAAAAGGAGCCCACAGGCACATGGTGTGGCTGTTTCAGGTCTTTTGTTTTTTTAAGATTTATTTATTTAGTTGAGAGAGAGAGCAAGCTTGAGCAGGAGGGGCCAAGGGAGAGGAAGAGGGAATCTCAAGCAGACTCTGCAACGAGCGCGGAGCCCCCCGCGGGGCTCAATCTCACGACCCCGAGATCATGACCTGAGCTGAAACCAAGAGTGGGACACTTAACCAACTGCACCACCCAGGCGGCCCTGTTCCAGGTCTTTGTATACTTGGGAATATACAGCGATCTGCGCTTATTTATACTGTACACATACTTAACGTGTGTGTCTGTTGCCAAGGCATGATGGCACACTGGGAGGGATGTGTGTGGCAAGGTATAGGAAGGCAGTGTGTCTGTACGAGGCATGTGCATGAGCAGCGGACATGCGTGTTCGTCAGAGGACATGTGGAGGGCATTTGGCTGTGTGATGGGTGCGTCTGAGAGCCCACAAGGGTCTCCTCTTGGAGAGTGTCCACCAAGACTGACAATCAAATGGGGGCAGGATGGAATAGAACTGGCTTTGGAGTCATGAGACATGGGTTCAAGGCCTGGCTCTGCCACTTGTTGTTATGTGTTCTTGGACAAGCAAACCCCTTAACCTTGATGTCTTCATCTGTAGAACAGGGTGAGGATTGAGTAAGAGGGTGTGCATAAACGTGCTTTGGAGACTGTAAAGCACGGAACAAATGCGACCATTAACAGTTTCTCAGGTGGCTCCAAGTAGGCAAGTTTCACTAGGTGAGTATAGGCAAGGGTAGGACCATCTCCCAGGTGGGAGGAGGAGGAATAGACATCAGGAAACTTTTAGAATTATTGCTCAGGAGAAAGAGCTACAGTGTTTGGAAAGCCAGACAGAGGACAGGACCAGAGAAGCTGGCCACCACTCCCCGCCCGCTTTCAGGCCTGGGTGAGGGGTGAGTGCCGAAGGGCAGAGCCAGGGAGCAGCGGGGAGGTGACCCTGACACAGCCTTCCCTCTTTCCAGGTCCCCTGCAGGCTTGAGCCCCTTTCATCTAGTAAACACATTCGAGAAGCCAAGGTAAGGAAAGCTGAAGATGGAGTGTGGGGGAATCCGGGAAGATTGGCCATGACAGCCCCAAAGCCAGGCTATGGGACTCTAGTTTCTGCCTTGCCTTGGGGAGTGTGTCTTGGCAACCAAGAGCCCCTTGCCTGTGACTATGGAAGAGCCAGGGAGGGATAAGGATTAGAGATGGACGCAGTTAGCTTTCTGCTCCCAGAGAAGCCCAGGACGCTCCTCCCTCCTCGAGGAGAGCCCCAGGCTGAACAAAAGTTAGCCTCCCCTTCTGCCCTGACAGGCTTGCTAGGCTCTTCTCAGGTTGAAGGATCAGCTCAAGGAATAAGGGATGCATGGTGACCCGCCCCTGACTCACGAGGACAGTGCTAGGCTCTGGGGCTCCCACTGAAGGAGAGAGAGCCCAGGGAAGGGAGTGGAGGGTGGGTGGATGGGAGGGCAGCTAGCATCTTCTACTCCCACCCACTGCAGGCACAGCCATGGTGGATGCGGAGATGGCCGCGTTTGGGGCCGCCGCCCCCTTCCTGCGCAAGTCAGAGAAGGAGCGGCTGGAAGCCCAGACCCGACCTTTTGACCTCAAGAAAGATGTTTATGTGCCCGATGACAAAGAGGAGTTCGTCAAGGCCAAAATTTTGTCTCGAGAGGGTGGCAAAGTCACCGCTGAGACCGAGCATGGCAAGGTAGGTGGCAGGGTTGGCGTGAGAGGCCCTCCTGGACCCCCTCCCCCCATAGCTGGGGTACACAGAGAGGTTACCACCAGGACCCATCCCACACAGACCTGAGGACAGTCCGATTTCCCTTCTTCGGAGAAGGGATCCACACCGTCCAAACAGCCCTTCTCATTCCCAATATCCCGTCTGTCTTCTCTATGATCCCGGTCCTTCTCTCTTGAACACTGCTCTCCTAGAACTTGCCTGACTCCTTTCTGGGCAGAGGGAGGGCTGACAGTTTGGCCTGCATGGGGGCTGTTGCAGACGGTGACCGTGAAGGAGGACCAGGTGATGCAACAGAACCCGCCCAAGTTCGACAAGATCGAGGACATGGCCATGCTGACCTTCCTGCATGAGCCCGCCGTGCTCTACAACCTCAAGGAGCGCTACGCCTCTTGGATGATCTATGTGAGTGCGCCATCCAGGACACCCTCTGAGTCTAGTAGCTTCCTAGTTTCTGTTCTTTGTGTCCAGGCATTACTGCACGCTATCCCTGCCCCTGCATCCCCGGTTCAGTTCTAATACCCCCGAGGCTAGGATTACTCAGATTTAGTGCTTTCATAGATTTTTCTTTCTCTTCTTCCCCTCTTGGCATTGTTCTCTAACTCTGAAACCCACCATTCCTCCCTCTTCATCACTAGCAACTCAACCCTCCTTCTCTATCCTAGACCTACTCGGGCCTCTTCTGCGTCACCGTCAATCCCTACAAGTGGCTGCCGGTGTACAACGCTGAGGTGGTGGCCGCCTACCGGGGCAAGAAGAGGAGCGAGGCACCGCCCCACATCTTCTCCATCTCCGACAACGCCTATCAGTACATGCTGACAGGTGACAGGCCTCCGCTGCAGGGTTTCCTCAGGAGCCGCATGGGAGGGAATGTGCAGTTGGTCTGGGCAACTGGGGGATGCCTGGAGAGAAGCCGGGAGGTGGGGCAGCAGGGGGTAGGTGGATGCCAGGCAAAAGCATCTTGTGTGGCTCCTGACTTTTCATCCCCACTTGCTCCCAACAGACAGAGAAAACCAGTCCATCCTGATCACGTGAGTGTAGCTCCTAACCCATTCCCTTCCAGAACCTCCCTGACCCCAGCCCCCATCATGGACCATAGCCCCCAAGCATGGGCCCACAGTTCTCACTTCCCTCCACCTTCATGCCAGCTCCTCTTTCTTCTGTGACCTTTACTCATGCCTTTGCTTCCCCGCTTCCTTTCTGCTTTCCACCCCTCTTGGAGTTTTCCTCTCCCATTCCCTATGCTCACTCTCCTCCAACTCATCACTCACTTAACCATAAGCCCAGTATCACTGTGTCTTCATCCCGTCCTCATTTTCTTTCATCTTTACCTTCAGAAACCTTCCCCATTCTGCCACCCCTACCTATTCTTTTCCAAAATGGCCCAGGCCCATCTCCTCACATTGACCTTGCCTAGCTAAGACCAGGTTCCTTCTGCTTGAACCCAGCAGCTTCTTGTGGCATTCTTCCTAGTGCTCCCCCTGATCCCATGTGTGTTCGGGATGCACATTACCCGGCAGCTTCCTGCTTTGGGGCTCCCACTGTCAAGTAGAACCAGATGTTCTCTCCTGACTTGAGGCTTGTTCGTCTCAAGCAGTGTCTGTTCACTGCCTAATGAGGCCCTGACTGTCCCAACAGCGGGGAATCTGGGGCCGGGAAGACGGTCAACACCAAGAGGGTCATCCAGTACTTTGCCGTTATTGCCGCCATTGGGGATCGCAAGAAGGATCAGACTCCAGGCAAGGTAGGCTTGTTGTCCTCCATGGGCCTGCACTGCAAAAAGGGAGGGGTAGGCCTCTCACTCACCATCCTTCCTGACCTCTGCAGGGCACCCTGGAGGACCAGATCATCGAGGCCAACCCCGCCCTGGAGGCCTTCGGCAACGCCAAGACCGTACGGAATGACAACTCCTCCCGCTTCGTGAGTGGTCCCTGACCTTGGATTTGGGATTTGGGTTGGTGGAGGGATGGTATCAAATATGAGCCTTGCCTCAACTCATCACTGGTCTCCTCCATCTCCCCAGGGGAAATTCATTCGAATCCATTTTGGGGCAACTGGAAAGTTGGCATCTGCAGACATAGAGACCTGTGAGTGCCATGAATCTGCTAGAACTCGGCTTGAGCTCATCCTCATTCTATGTGATCATGACCCCAACCTCTCTCTTTTCTCTCTCTGTCTCTCCATCTATGTCTCTCTTTAGGCCTCTGCCTTTCAGTCTCTCTCCCTCTCTTTCTGTCTCTGTCTGTCTGTGTCTCTGGGTCTGTATATTCATCTCCCCCTGAGACTCCCTCTAGTCTTTCTCCACCTCTGTCTCTTCATGTCTGTATGTGAGTCTTTCTCTTCATCTCTCTCTTTTCCTCTGCCTTTTGCTTGCTACATATATCATTCATTTTCCTCTATTTCCTTGTACCTAAATCCCCAAATTTCTCTCTTTCTTCTCCCCTTACTGTTCACAGATCTTCTGGAAAAATCCAGAGTTATTTTCCAGTTGAAAGCAGAGAGAGATTATCACATTTTCTACCAAATCCTGTCTAACAAAAAGCCTGAGCTGCTGGGTGAGTCAGCTACCGAGACCAACTATCTCCATGGCAACCTGGTCCCCTCTGCTTGCGGCAGCTTGCTGGCATGGCCTGGGTTTATGGCACTGCTGGATTCAGTTCTGTGGGATGTGGGACCACATGAAGCCTTGTCATGTGTTTTCCTGCAAGCCCTGTGCTGTGGTAGGCAGCCCCAGTGAGAGCCAGAGGTTTGTGCCCTATCCTCACCACATCTTCTCCTCCCAGACATGCTGCTGATCACCAACAACCCCTACGATTATGCATTCATCTCCCAAGGAGAGACCACGGTGGCCTCCATTGATGACGCTGAGGAGCTCATGGCCACTGATGTAAGTGTGTGAGAACCTGGTCGAGAGGTGAGGGCACTGGCAGTTAGGGGTAAATGAGGCCAGTTCACCTGCTCAGGAGGAGAGCTGCGACACTGTCTATCTGTTATTCAAAGTGGTATGACCCTCCCCAAGGGCCAGAACATGCCCTATTACCAGGGTGTGTTGGAGAATGGGTATGTTGAGATGGGGTGGACAATATTTGGTGTTTGAGCAAACAGAAAGGGCTGAACACCATGGGACAGAGAAGCAGACAAGCCAAGAAGCAAGCCATCACCAAGGGAAGGGGGGTGGGTCATGCAGTGGCCATGGGGTTGGGGCAAGCTATTAAGTGAAGACTAGATATAGACAGGTATGGAAGGTTTAAGCAGGAAGCAAGTGTAGGGCCTAGAAGAGGGACAAAAGTAGAAAACATGAGTGGGTAACCAGAGCAGCTCCAGAAGACAGCTATGACCGCTGATGCCAGATCTGGGGCAGTATGCACACCGTCCTGCTCTTGTACTTCCCATCTTCGTTTTGGAGTTCCTCACTGGGTATGGGAGTCTCAGAAGCTACAGGGATTCAGGAGAGAAGTTCTCTCTCCAACTGAAGAGGGATCTCATTTACCTGCCATACTTCCTTTTCTGGGGTTCACCAATATGGGGTCTGCCTACAGAATGCCTTCGATGTGCTGGGCTTCACTTCAGAGGAGAAGAACTCCATGTACAAGCTGACGGGCGCCATCATGCACTTTGGAAACATGAAGTTCAAACAGAAGCAGCGAGAGGAGCAGGCTGAGCCAGATGGCACTGAAGGTGGGAGTTTGGGATGCTGGGTGACAGCTGTGGGCCATATCTGTAGAGGAATCATCCCTTTACCAACTTGGCTGCCTGCCCTCTCCTTCCAGAGGCTGACAAGTCTGCCTACCTCATGGGGCTGAACTCAGCTGACCTGCTCAAGGGGCTGTGCCACCCTCGGGTGAAAGTGGGCAACGAGTACGTCACCAAGGGGCAGAATGTCCAGCAGGTGGGTCATCTTCAGGAGATAAATGGGGAGGGGGCTGGCATGCTGCAGTGGGGGCTTTGGAATTCACTCTTCGCACTAATCTACTCATCTGGTTTCTCCCTTACCTTCCAGGTGGCGTATGCCACTGGGGCCCTGGCCAAGGCAGTGTACGAGAAGATGTTCAGCTGGATGGTGACAAGGATCAATGCCACCCTGGAGACCAAGCAGCCACGCCAGTACTTCATAGGGGTCCTGGACATCGCCGGCTTCGAGATCTTCGACGTGAGTGGGAGGAGCCTAGGCGCGTATGCGCGGGGGAGGGGGCAGTGA
>NW_027693454.1:0-355 GCF_054177405.1 Leptonychotes weddellii | reverse complement strand
CAGGTCATTACAGTGGGCAGGCATTGGGTTATCCAGACCCACAGCCAAGCAGCGGGCGCCCTGCTATGAGGCGAACCCCACTCCCATCTGAGGGGTCATCTGAAGAGACCAGGGCCATCATGTTCTTGGAGACAAACGAGTAGAGGCACAAAGAGGGTGCGTACTTTGACTCCAATTTCTCTTTGGTGGGAGATGACACCAGGATCAGACCTGGTTTTAGACCGAGATGTGACCTGCTTCTTTCTGTGTGCCCTTTTTCTCTTCTTACCATGAAAGGGTGGATGAAATCCCATTCTCAGGATAGGATCTGAGAGCAACTTTACTTCTTTAATTCTTGTCCCTGGATTCCATTCTT
>NW_027693453.1:0-355 GCF_054177405.1 Leptonychotes weddellii | reverse complement strand
GGAGACAAACCATAAGAAACTCTTAATCTCAGGAAACAAACTGAGTGTTGCTGGAGTGGTGGGGGGTGGGAGGGATGGGGGGTGCTGGGTGATGGACACTGGGGAGGGTGTGTGCTATGGTGAGTACTGTGAATTGTGTAAGACTGATGAATCACCGACCTGTACCTCTGAAACAAATAATACATTATATGTTAAAAAAAAAAAAAAGATAGTAGAAAGGGAAAAATGAAGGGGGGGAAATGGGAGGGGGAGACGAACCATGAGAGTCTATGGACTCTGAGAAACAAACTAAGGATTTTAGAGGGCAGGGGAGTGGGGGATTGGTTAGCCTGGTGGTGGGTATTAAGGAGGGCAC
>NW_027693452.1:0-355 GCF_054177405.1 Leptonychotes weddellii | reverse complement strand
CTTTGTGGGAGAATCAGTACCCAGGTTTGATACAACACATTATCTAAAATGTCTAATTTTAAAGAAAAAACTATAAGTCATGACAAGAAACAGGAAAATGTGGCCCATATACATGAAAAAAAGCAACAGAGACTGCACGTGACAAAGCCGCCATGACAAAGCAGCCATTATAAATGTGTTCAGAGAACTGAAGGAGAGCTAGAAGAGATAAAGGAAGGTATGAGTTAGCCCTGAGTTAGGCTCCATGGTCAGTGTGGAGTCTGCTTAGAATTCTCTCTCCCTCTCCTTCTGCCCCTCCCCCACTCACACACACATGCACTCTCTCTCTCTTTTCTAAAATAAATAAATAAATATT
>NW_027693451.1:0-355 GCF_054177405.1 Leptonychotes weddellii | reverse complement strand
CTTTCCCAACTATATTTTCCAAGGCTAAGCACCGTAAGTGGCACACAGTATACACATTATTTAATGACCAGTGTCTTAAACCACAATGAGATGAGTCTTAGACCACATTTTTGTGTCAGATCATGCAGTGCAAAATTTTCTCTGTGTGTGCTCATTGTTCACAAAGGACCAAAGAAGGATATAGTATATGAAGTTATTTAAAAGGTTATTTTTTATTTATCTTTTCCTCCTTGAGAAAAGGATACTCTAAAGACATAGAAGACCATTTTCACATAATTTATAATGCCCAGTCCTTGTCTATTTATGCTCTTATCTATAGAAATATTAAAATATCAACCTCAACTTTTTTTTTTTT
>NW_027693450.1:0-355 GCF_054177405.1 Leptonychotes weddellii | reverse complement strand
TTTAAAATCATAAATGGGGTTTTGTAATCCAAAGTGGAAACATTTTATTCTTCATAGCTTCAGAATATGACAAGCAACTTCAGACCTTGCTTTCCAAACCCAGTCTTCTTTGCTATTTTTCAGACTTCTGAGACCTAGTATTTAAGCTACTCCAGCTTTAGACAACTATTGTACACTTAAGATTTTTCTGAAAACGGTCCATCAAATATAAAGAATGGTTTCTGTCCAAGGATCAGCAGTGAGGGAAGAAATATTAAACACCTATCAAAAAATCACTTATTCATTTAAAAAATAACAGAACCAGAGCAATTCTCTGTCATGAAAGAGAACATGTAAAATTAATTTAAATTACTTT
>NW_027693449.1:0-355 GCF_054177405.1 Leptonychotes weddellii | reverse complement strand
TTTTTTTTAAAGATTTTATTTATTTATTTGAGAGAGAGAGAATGAGAGACAGAGAGCATGAGAGGGAGGAGGGTCAGAGGGAGAAGCAGACTCCCTGCCGAGCAGGGAGCCCGATGCGGGACTCGATCCCAGGACTCCAGGATCATGACCTGAGCCGAAGGCAGTCGCTTAACCAACTGAGCCACCCAGGCGCCCCTCTAGTAAGACTCTTATCAGCTGACTTCTCCTTACCTGTTTATGTATAATTTGTACCTTCTTCCAACCTATTCCTGTTTCTTATGATGACTGTCCATTTTGAATACACCAAGATTTCACTTACAAAAAATCCCTGGTAACTATATAGCTATATTTCATT
>NW_027693448.1:0-355 GCF_054177405.1 Leptonychotes weddellii | reverse complement strand
GGGGGGCACCTGGGTGGCTCAGATGGTTAAGCCTCTGCCTTCGGCTCAGGTCATGATCCCGGGGTCCTGGGATCGAGCCCCGCATCGGGCTCCTGCTCTGCGGGAAGCCTGCTTCTCCCCCTCCTTCCTGCTCGAGCTCTCTCACTATCTCTGTCCCTCTCAAATAAATAAATAAAATATTTAAAAAAAAAAAAAACCCTCTGCAAAGTAGATCTAGAGGGAACATACCTCAACATAATACAATTACACCAAAAACAATAAAATATCTAGGAGTAAACTTAACCAAAGAGATGAAAGACCTATACTCCAAAAACTATAAAATACTGATGAGAGAAATTCAAGATGACACAAAGAA
>NW_027693447.1:0-355 GCF_054177405.1 Leptonychotes weddellii | reverse complement strand
GAGATACAGTTCCAACCTTCCCTTTTATTGCCACTCATAAATGTTAGAGGCGGCGAGATCTACACTGCAGATTCGGGTGTTGCCATTTTGTCCCGTGTGTGTGAAGCCAAGGCTACATTTGGAGTTGGTGATGTGGTCATCACTCTGTGGCTCCAAGAAAAACATGCAGAAAAAAATGGCACAAAGAGGAGCAGAGGACAAGCCACTCAGGGCTCACTGCTGGCCACCTGGGTCCTGGGGTACAGGTCCGAGGGGGTCACCAGCCCCTGACCTCTGGAGTTTATATATCGGTTGACTCAAACCTGGACTAGCAGATTAGGCCCCTCGCACCGTTCCAGAACCCCAATCAGCCTGA
>NW_027693446.1:0-355 GCF_054177405.1 Leptonychotes weddellii | reverse complement strand
AAAAAAGAGTAAGTTAAGCCTCTAAATTCTGTTGAAGCTACTACTAAAATGGTTTTGTTTTCCCAGAGTGTATACTGGTTGAGCATTTGGAAGAGGCAGAATAGCGATGCCAGAACACTTGGGAAAAGTCAGGCTAAGATTCTGAGTATTTATTATTAAGGATTTGCTCTAATATAATCCTACGGCAGGGAAGTGAAAATATTATTTTAAAATAAATAGGAGTTTGTTTAACTGTTATTTAGGAAAATATTTTCTTCTCATTCTCTGCATGACAACTTTAAATTGGTATATAATGTAGTTTAAGTAAATAAGGAATACCTCTTTGTATCATTTTTCTTGTTCAGGAGGTTTTGTT
>NW_027693445.1:0-6745 GCF_054177405.1 Leptonychotes weddellii | reverse complement strand
AATTCAAAAAGTATCAAAAAGAGTTAAAGAATACAATAGCTGAATTGAAAAATATACTAGAGGCTGCAACAGCAGACCAAATGAAGCAGAACAGATCAGTGAGCTAGAAGAAAAAGCAATGGAATTCACCCAGATAGAGCAGGAGACTTTAACACCCCACTTACATCAATGGATAGGTCATCCAGACAGAAAATCAATAAGGAAACATCAACCTTAAATGTTTTGTTATACCAGATGGGACTTAAAGGACATTAACAAACATTCCATTCAAAAGCAACAGAATATATTCTTCTCAAGGGTACATGGAACATTCTCCAAGATGGATTACATTAGGCCACAAAACAAGTCTCAATAAATTCAAGAAGATTGAAGTCATAGCAAACATCTTTTCTGACCACAATGATAAGAAACTAGAAAATCAATTAGAAAAAGAAAACTGGAAAAACCACAAAAATGTGGGGATTAAACAATATACTACCAAACAACCAATGGGTCATCAAAGAAATCAGAAGAGAAATTAAAAAAAAAAAATACTTGGAGACAAATGGAAACAGAAATAAAGCACACCAGAATGTGTAGGATGCAGCAAACACAGTAACAAGAGGAAAGTTCATAACAATAGAGACCCCACAAGAAACAAGAAAAATCTCAAATAAACAATCTAGCTTTACACCTAAAAGAAGTAGGAAAAGAACAAATGAAACCCAATGTTAGTAGAAGGAAGGAAATAATAAATATCAGAACAGAAATAAATGAAATCGAGATGAAAAGGACAATAGAAAAGATCAATGAAACTAAGAGCAGGCTCCTGGAAAAGATAAAGAAAATAGGCAAAGCTTCAGCTAGACTCACCAAGAAGAAAGAGGGGGCACAAATAAATAAAATCAGAAATCAGAAATGAAAGAGAAGTTTCAATTGATATCACAGAAATACAAAGTGTCATAAGAGACTATGAACAGGTACATGCCAGCAAACTGGACAACCTAGAAGAAATGGATAAATTCCTAGAAATATATAATCTTCCAAGACTGAATCATGAAGAAATAGAAAATCTAAATTGACCAATTACGGGTAAGGACATTGAATCAGTAATCAAAAACAAACAAAAGTCCGGGACCAGATAGCTTCACTGATGAATTCTACCAAACATTCAAAGATTTAATATTTATCCCTCTCAAACTCTTTAAAAAAAATTGAAGAAGAGGGAATGCATCCAAATTCATTTTTCAAGGAGAGCATTACACTGCTACTAAAACCTGACAGACACTGCAAAACAAAACAAAACAACACAACAGAAGACAAACCTAAAACAAACAAACAAAAACTTACGGCCAATATCCCTGATGAACAGTGATGTAAAAATCCTAAACAAAATATTAGCAAACTGAATTCAACAGTACATTAAAAGGATCATACACCATGGTGAAGAGATTTATTCCAGAGATGCAAGGATGGTTCAATATCTGCAAATCAGTCAATCGATATACCTCATTAGCAAAATGAAAGATAACAAACATATGATCATCTCAGTAAATGCAGAAAAAGCATTTGACAAAATTCAACATCCATTAAAGATAAAAATTCTCAATAAAATGGGTATAGAGAGAATGTACCTCAACATAATAAAGGCCATATACGACAAATTCACAGCTAATACCATACTCAATGGTGAAAAGCTGAAAATGTTTTCTCTAAGATCAGAAAGAAGATAAGGATGCCCACTATCCACACTTTCATTCAATATAGTATTGAAAGTCCTAGCCACAGTGATTAGGCAAGAAAAGTAAAGAAAAGGCATATAAACTAGAAAGAAAGAAGTAAAACTATTGCTATTTACAGATGACATGATACTATACATAACAAACCCAAAAGACTCCACACACACACACACACACACACAACTTTCTAACACTAATAAATGAATTCAGTAAAGTTGAAGGATACAAAAATAATGGACAAAAATCTATTGTATTTCCATACACTAATAGTAAACTATAAGAAAGAGAAATCAAGAAAACCCCATTTACAATTGCATCAAAAAGAATAAAATACCTCAAAATAAATTTCACAAAGGGGGTGGAAGACCTATACTCTGGAAACTATAAAATACTGATGAGAGAAATTGAAGAAGACAAAAATAATGGAAAGATATTCCATGCTTATGGATTGGAAGACTTAATATTGTTCAAATGTCCATACTACCCAAAGCAATCTACAGATTCAGCGCAATTCCTATCAAAATTCCAATGGCATTTTTCACAGAACTACAACAAATAATTCTAAAATTTGTATGAAGCTACAAAATATCCCAAAATAATCAAAGCAACCTTGAGAAAGAAGAACAAAGTCAGAGGTAGCATACTCCCTAATTTCAAACTATACTACAAATTTATAATAATCAATACAGTATGGTATTTGCAAAAAAAAAAAAAAAGAGAGAGAGAGAGATAGGCCAATAGAACGGAATAGTCAGCCCAGAAATAAACCCATGCATATATGGTCAATTAATTTATGACAAAAGACGCAAGAACATACAATGGGGAAAGGACAGTCTTTTCAATAAGTGGTGTTGGAATAACTGGACAGCTACATGTGAAAGAATGAAACTGGATCACTGTTTTGCACTATATACAAAAATGAATTCAAAATGGATTAAAGACTTGAATGTAAGACCTGAAACAATAAAACTCCTAGAAGAAAACATAAGTGGTAAGCTTCTTGATACCAGTCTTACTGATGTTTTTTGGATCTTACTCTAGAGGCAAGGGCACAAAAGCAAAAATAAACAAGTAGGACTACAAACTAAAAAAACTTCTGCACAGTGAAGGAAACAATCAGCAAAAGAAAAAGGCAACCTAGAGGATGGAAGAAGATATTTGCATATCATATATCTAATTAGGGGTTAATATCCAAAACATATAAAGAACTCCTATGACTCAATAACAACAACAAAATCTGATTTAAAATGGGAAGAGGATCTGAATAGACATTTTTCCAAAGGAAACATACAGATGTCCAACTGGCACACGAAAAGATGCTCAACATCACTAATCATCAGGGAAATGCTAATCAAAACTACAATGAGTTATCACATCACCCTTGTCAGAATGGCTGAAATCAAAAAGACAAAATAACCAGTGTTGACAAGGATGTGGAGAAAAAGGAACTCTCATGCACTGTTGGAAATGTAAATTGGTGCAGTCACTGTGGAAAACAATATGGAGGCTCCTCAAAAAATTAAAAATAGAATTATTGTATGGTCCAGTAATTCCACTACTAGGTATTTACACAAAGAAAACAAAAACACTAATTTGAAAAGATATATGCACCCCTATTTTATTACAGCATTCTTTACTATAGCCAAGATACAGAAGCAATTTACAAGTGTCCATTAATAGATGGATGGCTAAAGAAGATGTGGTATAAATATACAATGAAATATAACTCAGCCATGAAAGAGGATGATATCTTGCCATTTGCAGCAACATGGACGGACATTGAAGGTATTAAACTGAGTGAAATAAGTCACACAGATAAAGACAAATACCATATGATTTCACTTATATGTGTAATCTAAAAAACAAAACAAAATGAAACAAACCCCAGACTCATAGATAGAACAGAGTGGTGTTTGCCACAGAGGAGTGTTGGCAAGGGGCAAAATGGATGAAGGGGATCAAGAAGTACAAACATCCAGTTATAAAATAAATAAGTCATGGGATGTAATGTACAACATGTGGAATATTGCACCAAGTTTGTATGGTGACAGATGGTAACTAGACTTGTGATCAGTTCACAATGTTTATAAATGTTGTACACATGAAATTAATATGGTATGTCAATTATTCTTTAATTTTTAAAAAAGGATCCATTTAGTGGAAGAACATTAGCTAAAAAAAAGAAAAAACTTAAATGGTGCCATTAAGATTTATGTATTTCATGCTATGCAAAGTTTACCTGAGTAGAAAAAAATAGCCTTAAACAAATATGGAACTCCTATAAATAAATAATAAGTCCAGTTAATGGTAAGTATAATGAAATATTTAGGGGGCAATTTACTCATCAATGCAACTTATTTTGAAATGTATCCAACAAACTGATTGATAGATGTATCAAAAGACTGATAGATGGATAGTATAGATTTAGATGAAACCAAAAAATGTTAATTTGGAATCTAGATAGTTTTCACTGGAAAATTGTTTCAACTTTTCTATATGTCTGACATTTTTCATAATAAAATGTTGGGAAAAGCCTCAATGGTAACCACTCTAATTGTTTAGAACCTGGACCCACAAAAGATTCTTTTAGGGAGGAGTATTTTATCACTGACATTGTTTGAAATTGCCAGCACATGGTGATAATAAAAAGCAGATTGACTTTCAGTCAGGTTTATTATTGTTTTTAAATTCTTAACAGCAATGCATACCCTTATTGCCTGCACCCAGGATGGGCCCTCCTGCTAGACTGCCCTGGGTACATGGTTAGTGTCATAGAGTTGGAATAGCATAGTGACAGGAATCAAAGCCAGATCCGCCTGATTCCAAAGCTCCTTCCATGCCAATTACCTCTTTCCACATTATCCTGCTAGCTATGCAGCAAATTATGCAAAGATGAAAAAGACATAAAATTCTTGCCTTTAAGGAGATCATAGTACCATGGAAACAGATCCATACTTACATGTTTCTTTAAGATTTATTTATTTATTTATTTGAGAGAAAGAGAGCACAAGCAGTGGGGGAGGAGAAGAAGGAGAGGGAGAAGCAGACTCCCCGCTGAGCAGGGAACCTGACGTGGGGCTTGATCCCAGGACCCTGAGATCATGACCTGAGCCAAAGGCAGACACTTAACCAACTCGACTGAGCCACACAGGTGCCCCCAAACTTATATGTTTCTAATACAATTGAGTATTACAGATTTTCAAATCACATGTTGGAAGAAAATGGGAAAGCCTCTTAGAAGGACAGGTCTCTGAGGTATACTTTCTTCCCTACTTAAATCTTTACCCGAGTGGCTTCCTATAGTTCATAAGCTCAAGTCCCAAATCCTTAACATGGCCTATAAGGTCCTACATTATCTGGCCCCTTTCTTATTTCTCTATTCTCATTTTGGGCATCTCCCAGAGGGCAATCCTCCAAAATTAACACACACACACACACACACACACACACACACACACACACACACACTGCTTTCTGTCCTCTTCATCATGTTCCTTCCTGCCTGGTGGCCTTGTCCAGGCAGTGCTTCCTTCCAGAAATGTTCCTCCCTTCGTCCCACCTCCCATGTCACCTAGCTGAATCTAATTCCTTCTTTAAGGCTCAGATAAAAGGCTGCTTCCTCAATGAAGCCTTCCCTGACTCTCAGGCCAGATTTTCTCCCCTTCTCCTGAGGCACTGGACGGTTGGAATTAAATAATTTCTTGTGTAAATTTGGATGTTTTATAGATGTTAAGATTGGTGTGATCTGCAACCATATTTAACTTGTTTCAATAAATATTTGTTGAGTGATTAGAATTGAATAACCCAGTAAATGAATCCATGAATGAATGAAGAGCAGGACCTTAGCATGCAATTATAGAATGGAGATGGAAGGTCCAGAGAGAGGCAAAACATTGAGCCAAATTCCAGAAGGAGGAATGAGAAGAGATGTAAGGACGTGAGTGTTAGGTACTTTCTGAGTTTGAATTTAAAAAAAAAAATCAACTCTCAATAGCCTCCTGTGCTTGTCCTAGCTGGGGAGCGATAATGAATTATATTTTATAAGAAACAGATAGATTAGAGGAACTTAGGAGAGTCTGAAAAAATTCTCGTCAGCCCTGTCTTTAGAGTTTCTGGGGAATGTTTCTTTTTTACTCTATCTCACAACCCCAAAGAGACCCAAACTTGAATCTGGTCAGATTCCTGGGAATTGTCACTTTTTTATTAGCATAGTCCAATCCTGCCTAGTTTCTTTTGGCCAAATGCTTAGACAAGTGGTAGAACTAGACTCCCTCTTTAGGGCATATGAAGCTTCTCAATGAAATGCTTCTAGATGTCTAAAAGTTTGTATTAAGTCAGCAATTGGCTAATCGTTAAGGTGTAGAGAGAGACCATCTTAATTTATTATTGATTTCTGCTCCTAGTCCTGACAGGAACATGGAGGTACACTCAGCAATTTAAATGTTCCTAAAAGAGCTTGAAAATGTATGAAGAGTTTTATTTCAAAAATGGTGTCACAAGTCAGAATGGCTAAAATTAACAAGTCAGGAAACAACAGATGTTGGCAGGGATGCAGAGAAAGGGGAACCCTCCTACACTGTTGGTGGGAATGCAAGCTGGTGCAACCACTCTGGAAAACAGTATGGATGTTCCTCAAAAAGTTGAAAATAGACCTACCATACGATCCAGCAATTACACTACTGGGTATTTACCCCAAAAATACAAATATAGGGATCCGAAGGGGTAAGTGCACCCCGATGTTTATAGCAGCAATGTCCACAATAGCCAAACTGTGGAAAGAGCCAAGATGTCCACAGAGAGATGAATGGATAAAGAAGATGTGGTATATATATATACAATGGAATATTATGCATCCATCAAAAGGAATGAGATCTTGCCATTTGCAACGACGTGGATGGAACTGGAGGGTGTTATGCTGAGCGAAATAAGTCAATCAGAGAAAGACATGTATCACATGACCTCACTGATATGAGGAATTCTTAATCTCAGGAAACAAACTGAGGGTTGCTGGAGTGGGGGCTGGGGTG
>NW_027693444.1:0-355 GCF_054177405.1 Leptonychotes weddellii | reverse complement strand
GGAGAGAAAAGAGAGAGAAAGAGACAGGAAGAAAGGAAGGGAGGGAGGGAGGAAGGAGAGAGAACAGAGAGAGAGGGAAAGAGAGAGAAAAAGAAAGAAAGAAAGAGAGAAAGGGAGAAAGAAAGAAAGGAAGGAAGGAAGAAAGAAAGAAAGAAAGGAAGAAAGAAAGAAAGAAAGGGAGAAAGAAAGAAAGAAAGAAAGAGAAAGAAAGAAAGAAAGGGAGAAAGAAAGAAAGGAAGAAAGGAAGAAAGAAAGAAAGAAAGAAAGAGAAAGGGAGAAAGAAATAGAAAGAAAGAAAGAGAGAGAGAGAGAAAGAAAGAAAGAAGAAAGAAAGAAAGAGAGAAAGAAAGAAAGA
>NW_027693443.1:0-355 GCF_054177405.1 Leptonychotes weddellii | reverse complement strand
AAAAAAAAAAAAAAAGGAATTGAAAGTGAAAAATGAAACTATAAAAGTCCTAGGAAAAAGAGGTTGATGTTTGTCATTTTATTAGGGTGGGAAGGCCTTGCTAACTAGGACCAAAATCCAGAAGCCATTAAGGAAAAGCAAAACAAATCTGCCTGCATAAAATGATATGCTTCCGAATGACAAAAACAAACAAAAGAACCCAGGAACAACGTCAACAGAAAAGCCACAACTTGGGGGAAATATTTATAATACACTAACCCGGCAAAGGCACGCTTTCCTTACTGTACAAGGAGTTCATTAAAAGAGGGACGACCTTATAGAAAATGGGCAGTTTACAGGGGACAAATACAAATGA
>NW_027693442.1:0-355 GCF_054177405.1 Leptonychotes weddellii | reverse complement strand
AAGTACTAAATGCCCTGTTAAAGTGCAAGTGGGCCCTGCCAGAGCCATGTCTCAACCTAAGTCTACTGCCTGAACTACCTTTTTACCCTTTTCACAGTTTCCAGATACTCATCATTTATGTTTATTCATTCAATGAGCAGAGATATATTGAGGACCGTTTGCTTAGCACTCTGTCCTGAGGATGCATTGGTGAAAAAGACTTTGGAGAGAAGGTAGACATTATGCAGCTGATTACACAAGATCGTAATTACTATTCATTTACCCATTCAATAATTATACATCAAACACGTACTCTGTACTAAGTACGGTGTTCAGTGTTGGGAAAGCAATAGGTGACCAACACATCATATTCCGT
>NW_027693441.1:0-355 GCF_054177405.1 Leptonychotes weddellii | reverse complement strand
GTGTACAACGCACAGCAAGGCCTCGGACTTGTACTGAGACTACACCCGGTTTACCCGTCCAGAAGTTGAGCCCTAGGGAGCTTACACGCCGGGTCAGCGTGGGCGCGGCAGAACTCACGTTCCAACCGAGCTCGCTCCAGGAGCAAAGCCCGGGCCCTGCACCGGCCCGAGGGCCCTTCCCCAAGGCCAGCACGGTTCCAGCTGCCCTGCACGTGGACGTCATGCCCGATGCTTCCTGTCCCAGGACCGAGGGGGACCACCACGGCAAAGCCAGGCAACGGTGCCACCAAGAGCCTGACACGGGACCCTGCCCACGTGGCCTCTCCCAGCGCCTCGGGGTCACCGTCTGTCCGAG
>NW_027693440.1:0-355 GCF_054177405.1 Leptonychotes weddellii | reverse complement strand
AGGGATGAGGTGGTAGACATTGGGGAGGGTATGTGCTATGGTGTGCGCTGTGAATTGTGTAAGATTGTTGAATCACAGACCTGTACCTCTGAAAAAAATAATACATTATATATTTAAAAAAAAAGAAGAAGAAGATAGCAGGAGGGGAAGAATGAAGGGGGGGAAATCGGAGGGGGAGATGAACCATGAGAGACTATGGACTCTGAAAAACAAATTGAGGGTTCTAGAGAGGAGGGGTTGGGGGAGGGGTTAACCTGGTGATGGGTATTAAGGAGGGTACGTTCTGGGTGCCTGGGTGACTCAGTCGGTTTAGCGACTGCCTTTGGCTCAGGTCATGATCTTCGAGTCCTGGGAT
>NW_027693439.1:0-355 GCF_054177405.1 Leptonychotes weddellii | reverse complement strand
TCACTGAAATATTTTAATATATGTCCAGTGCTTAGTACAGAGCCTGACACAGAGCTGTGTGCTACAGAAGCATAGGGTCTATTGTTATTTTACTATTCTTATTGAACAGTGAACTCACTTTGCTTTGGCTTTCAGGATGCTCATAGCTCAACACAGTGCAATAATAAATGATCAACAGATGAATGGATAAAGAAGATGTGGTATATATATATATATATATATATATATACACACACACAATGGAGTATTATGCAGCCATCAAAAAAACCTGAAATCTTGCCATTTGCAACGATGTGGATGGAACTAGAGGGTATTATGCTAAATGAAATAAGTCAATCAGAGAAAGACATGTATC
>NW_027693438.1:0-355 GCF_054177405.1 Leptonychotes weddellii | reverse complement strand
GCATATGGCATTTTCTCCTATCTCAAAAGTTCTCCAGGGCACCTGGGTGGCTCAGTCGGTTGGGCGTCTGCCTTCAGCTCAGGTCATGATCCTGGGGTCCCCGAATAGAGCCCACATCGGGCTCCCCTCTCAGCGGGGAGTCTGCTTCTCCCTCTGCCCCTCCCCCTGCTTGTGCTCTCTCTCTCTCTCTCTCTCACACACTCTCTCTCTCAAATAAAATCTTTAAAAAAATCTTTTTCTTCCTTGACAAAGAAAATGTTCACCCATTTAGTTACCGAGTTACTTACCAAACAGTTCCGATGTGCCCAGCAAAGTACTAAGCACACAACAGCAACAGGATTTCCATCAGATAATG
>NW_027693437.1:0-355 GCF_054177405.1 Leptonychotes weddellii | reverse complement strand
TTTAGGTGGAGGTGTTTCATTTGCTGTGAGCTGCATCTTAAGTTGCTCCCCTGAAGCAGGTCTGTTTATTTTGGGGCCGCGTTGCCCTCATCTTTTGTGCAAAGCCTCTTCCAATCCAGTTAAACCTCTTTCTGTGGAACATTTTTCCATTCTGGACCACTCTGTACCCTGCTCTGAGATATCTGAACCCTTGCGGTTGATTGGTACAATGTATGGAGCAGTTTCTTCCTCATTCTTCCTGGGATACATATTAGATACTGTGTATTAGATAAGCAGATGCTACAGTAATTTAGGCAATACCTAAAAGACCAAAAAGAATTAGATGAGAATGCATTGTTTAAAAATTAGAAGAAGA
>NW_027693436.1:0-355 GCF_054177405.1 Leptonychotes weddellii | reverse complement strand
TTATTAACTTTGATGGAGTCACTGAGTTCCCTAAGTCTTTTTTTTTCCCCATAATTCTTTTTTCTCTTTTTTGTTCAGCTTAATTACTTTCCATTAATCTGTCTTCTACATCATTAATTCGTTCCTCTGCTTCTTCCATCCTGCTGTTCATTACATCAAGCATGTGTTTTTTTTTTGTACTTTATTTATTTATTTATTTTTTTTAAATTTTTTTTTATTCTTATGTTAATCCCCATACATTACATCATTAGTTCTAGATGAAGTGTTCCATGATTCATTGTTTGTGCATAACACCCAGTGCTCCATGCAGAATGTGCCCTCCTCAATACCCACCACCAGGCTAACCCATCCTCCC
>NW_027693435.1:0-355 GCF_054177405.1 Leptonychotes weddellii | reverse complement strand
CCCAGGATCCTGGGATCGAGCCCCACATCGGGCTCCAGCCCCACATCGGGCTCCCTGCTCAAGCGGGAAGCCTGCTTCTCCCTCTCCCACTCCCCCAGCTTGCCTTCCCTCTCTCGCTGTGTCTCTCTCTGTCAAATATTTAAATAAAATCTTTTAAAAAAGCTTTAAAAAAAAGATTTTAAATTTTAAAAGTGCAGTATCTCTATGGCAGAGAAGAGTGTGAAGACTAGTAAAAACTAGGGTTTCCTCCTTCTCCAAGGATTGTAGGTGAATGAGCCAGCCCCACTCACATCCCAGGGGGTTTGCAAGCAGCAGATGACCCCACCATCCAGGGCTCACTATGACCATGCCTGCA
>NW_027693434.1:0-6745 GCF_054177405.1 Leptonychotes weddellii | reverse complement strand
CTTCGCTACCATGGTGCAGCCCTCAGGAAGCTGCCCCCTGAGCCCCGATGCTACCGATCTTCTATCTCTCCCTGTCTCCAGACTCCCTGTTCTGTAAAAAAATAAATCCCTATTTCCTAAGTAATGTTTTCATCATGTGTTTTGCGATTTGCAGCTGAAATCAGCCTAACTGTATCAGTGGACTAGATTATAAATGTGTAGGGCCACGTCTTGCACATTATTCAATTCTGCACAGCACCTAGTGGACTATCATTTATAGATTAGATGCTGAAGGGATGCTGGTTGAGTAGGTGAGTGAATGAAGCAAGGGATTGATGCAAGGCAGTGGAAGAGGTCACATCATGCGCAGGACACCCCGGAGGAAAATACTCTTAGTGAGTACTCGGCCACTTGTATAAATGCTTCACACTTACAACGTATTTGATCTTCCCTATAACTCTGTGAGATAGGTGCTGTGACTGCTGCCCCCATTTGAGGCAGGAGGAAACTGAGATGCAGAGAATGCAAGCGACTTTGCAGAGACCACACAGTGCAGAAGTGCTGGCAGGGCTGGGACCAGGATGGGGCAAGTGAGCACTCACCCAGGTACAACATGAAAGGGAGCGCCCCAAACACTTAGTCATCAAGACAGCCTGCGTCTTAATGCAATCATGCCAAAATAAAAAATGAGCATACAAATTCAGGATGGACAAAAATATTAAAATTGTCAATAAAGACAGGATTCGACCCTGTCCTTATACCACCTGGCCTCACTCACCTCACCCTGATCTCAGCTCTGTAATAACAGACTATTTACAGAACAAAGCGGCCAGCCTGGGTGGCCATAGTCTGCTGATACGATTTTAAAAAAATACTGCATCAAAATATGATTTATCTTGACTGGTGAGTTTTTTGATGCCCCCTTAAATTTTGTGCCCAAGTTGAGCACCCCACTCCCCTCCCTTCCAAAGCAAAGATCTTCCCATGGCCCCTTGGGGTTTCTGTATATACGCGAAGCATGTTTAGTATTTGCTGGAACTAGAGCTGAAACTAGACACATGTAGGCCTGAGACAAAGATTTTAGCCTGGACGGAAGCCAGAGCTACAGGAAGGGGTAAACAGTCGGGGTGGGTGTTGGAGTGTTGGGGTAAGGGGCTGGCGGAGGTAAGGAGAATGCATTTTGCAGGGGGTGCTTGAGGGATGTGGGGAGAGGAGAGGGGGCGAATTGCAGGGCAGGCCCCCACCGAATGCTCTCATGAGCAGAGTGCTGTAGAACTGACTGTGAATGTTGTGTCAGAAGTGCCCAGAAGAGCTGGCACAGCTGAGAAATGAGAGACTGGAGGGTCAACGACCTGCTTGCCCCAGGGCACGTGCTCTCAGCTGTGATGCCAGGACCTGCCGGGAGGTGAGCCCAGGGCTCCTTGCTCCGCATCTGCTGCTTTTCCTATTTTATCAGGTGACTGCATTTGGGAAGGAGCAGGGTTGCAAATATGTGTCCATCGGGGGCTTAGTTGGAGCTTAACATGACAGGCCATTGAGGAAAGAAGGCAGAGCGGGGCAGGCAGCGGTGAATCCCAAAACACGCGAAGACACGCCCCACCATGTCCCACCTTCTCCTCTTTCTGTATAGCTCAGCTCACTGGCCATTGCCTCCTAGAGCTGCTAGAAATCCCTACGCCCCACCCTGGCTTCCATTTGAGGGGTTAACACCCATTTGTGTCCATATCTGATATGTCTATGGATGCTGAGGGCTGAGTAGAGATTTTGATAAAATGAATAGAAAGAACTTTCTATCTCCCTGGTTCTCGCCCCAAATCCCTTATACCGGCGGCAGGGCGGCAGGGCGCATGCGCAGAACCGCGGGGCCTTGCCCGTGTGTATGCTGTTCCCTGCAGAGGCCTTCCGCAGACTACCGCCGGATCGCCTACACACGGCAGCACAGCTCGCTGTCTGCCTTATCGTGACTTCGCCACTCCACTGTCTTCCTTGAGGTAACTGTGCTCTTCCAGAAAACTCTTGTCCAGAAGGTTGCAGATTACTTTGTCATTCCAGAATCTTCCTGAAGGACCCATCAGCTTTTCAATATAAAGCATCATGGATGGTTTATACCTCTGTTTCAAAATCACTGCCTTGCCATGCCCACCAGTCCTAACCGTTGCCTTATTGATGTTACACCGTCCTAATCAAGGTCCCTGCACTTGAAAACCAACCTTAAGCCAGACTACAGAATCCCGGTGAAGATTCCGGGCTTTGGCCTCCTCCCTAGGAGTCTCCTCCCTCAGCACAGGGTAAACACAAGCTTCGTTTGTAAATCAGCAGATTGGGTAGTACTTTCAGGGAGCTGGAATTTGATAACAGAAAAAAATGAGGTGAAAGAGAAGAGACATTCACTGGGGACAAGTAATGTCATCATGCAGCAGTAGGGAATTTCAGGGCCCAGCACCCACATGGTACATGAGACTTGTGCGTACAGTGGGAGAAATAGTGGCCCGCTATGTGTCCTGCTGGGGTTAAATCCCCTGCTCTCATGCCTACGTGGGTTGTAAACTTGGTTCCCAACCCCTGGGTTGCAGGGAAGGTTACATTTGCTAAAGCATGGTGTTTCAGGGGCGCCTGGGTGGCTCAGTCGTTAAGCGTCTGCCTTCGGCTCAGGTCATGATCCCAGGGTTCTGGGATCGAGCCCCGCATCGGGCTCCCTGCTCAGTGGGGAGCCTGCTTCTCCCTCTCCTCCCTGCTCTTATTCTCTCTCTCTCTCAAATAAATAAATAAAATCTTTAAAAAAAAAAAAAATGGTGTTTCAGTTTCATTGTCCTTTCAGGAAAAGGTTCAGTGTTTCAGATTCTACAGCCCACCTGTCATTCCCTTCCCAAGATGGTGTCTAGGTGAGACAATACTGAGCCCTCCGGGCAGCATACAGGGTACCCGTGGCCTCTCAGCAAGGGCTACTCCCCACTTACTGGCCACTTCAGCTGGGCCTGGTGATGCGCCCTGCTGGCTTTGCCTCATCTCTCTCTCCAAAGGACAGGGTCTGACTGTGACCCCCACTCGCTCCCCGGCAGGGAGCACAGTATGCGGACTTACCTGCCAGGTCCAGAGTTCTCCTCCACAGCAGCCGCTGTCCACCCAGGGAGCCCTCTGACATGTGAGTGACCTTTTGCACCATCCCTGAGGCCCACACAGGTGTGAATGACCTCCCAGGCATTTGTCCTTCCGTGCCCAACTTCGCAACTCATTGCACACAGACAGGACACCCCATGTTGGATCAAGGACTCTGCGATGTTTTCTGCCCGGAATCCTGCATGGGCTGTAGGGCTGAAGATCTGCTTTCCATGTCCCTTCAACCTCTTCACACATCCACCCTTCTCCAAACATCAATCAGCCCAAAGAGGCAGGGCTGCTGTAACCAAACACCACAGACTGGGGGACTTGGCCAACAGAAGTATCTTGTCTCATAGTTCTAGAGGGCTGGAAGTTGAAGATCAAGGTTGTCAGAAGGGTTGGTTTCTTTGGAGGGCTCTCTATTTGGCTTGCAGATGACTGGCTTTTGCCTGTGTCTTTACATGGTCTTCCTTCTGTGCCAGTCTGCATACTAAACTCTTATTCTTGTAAAAACGCCACTCACATTGGATTAGAGCCCACCCATATGATCTCATTTCACCTTAATTACTTCTTTAGAGGCCCGATCTCCAAAGACAGCCACAGTCCGAGGCATCGGGGGTTAGGACTTCCACATAGGAAATTTGGGGCCACAGGGAGGTGAGGGGACACAATTCAGTCCATCCCAAGGCTCTTCTCTGCTGTGTCCCACCTGCTCCATTCTGTTCTTTGTGCAATTCCCAGGGGCCAGAAGCCCCAGCTATTCACTTCCTTTTCCTTTCCAGATGGGGATTTTCCTGTTTTCCCTTTCTTGTTTACCTTCTCCCCTTCTGAAATGGCAAAAATCCTACTATGGGACACGATTTCCAAGGCAAAGAAAGGAGAAATCCATTAGTTTAATATTTTCAAAGTATTATCTTCCTTACCTTTATGTGGAGGTTATGGATAAGGCTGACAAACTGGTTGAGGAAAGGAGGTAGAAAAAATTGACTTGCAGAAGGACCATGAAGGCACCTGTGAGCCCGGATGCCTCCAGAAAGGAAGGGTGTGTGTACAACGGGCTGACCAGGGCCCAGGGATGCCATGAGACTGTGTCCTCAACCTTTACATCTTGGGAAAGAAAGACCCTGTACCATCTGAGAGAGTTTGCTCCCTGACTCTCCAACCATTCAGACCCCAGTAAAAGCCAGATCCATAAAAGAAGGAGCCTTTTCCCCACTGGAGAGCCTCCCTGGGGCTCTGAAATTCCAGAACAAAGGGAAGACTTCTAAACAGGGCCAAGATTTTACAGTGACAAAGTGGGTTTAGCAAGCTAACAAACATTTAGATCTTGGTGATAATAGGACTTCTTTTGTACCCTCAAGCCATGAGGGCTAGGAATACCCAGATTCTTGGAATTGGATTGAAAAAGAAAAAAGTTAAAAAAAAAAAGGAAGAGAGAGAAAGAAAGGAAGTCCTGGTTAATTGACAACATTTTCATGGCCGTTTGTTCTTTTTTTTTTTTTTTAAGATTTTATTTATTTATTTGAGAGAGAGAGCACATGAGATGGGGGAGGGTCAGAGGGAGAAGCAGACTCCCTGCTGAGCAGGGAGCCTGATGCGGGACTCGATCCAGGGACTCCAGGATCATGACCTGAGCTGAAGGCAGCCGCTCAACCAACTGAGCCACCCAGGCGCCCTTTGGCTGTTTGTTCTTAAATAAGTAGTTTTGAGACTACTTATCATGTAACTTTTGACCTACAGTCCCTTTCAACTTTAATGAAATGTGTTTCTTAGTGTGGAATTTTTATAATTTTACTTTCTGTATTAGAGTAGTTGTCGGTATTTGATGTTGAGCCTGAAGCCAGCTGAACATTCTTTAGAAGTTTTCAAGGTATCTGATTGAGTTTATCAGCTTCTCTTTCATAGCTTCTTTGCTGCCTCTCTGAATGATTAGAGAGTTCTTTCAAAATTGTGCTGAGCTTGAAGTGATAATGAAACACTCCTAATCAGAAAGGAGCTCTACAGACATGGGAGATGCCATCGCTGGTTTCCTGAGTAAGGAAGGACCAACAACTCCCCCTAGTGAAGTAATAGAGCTACTGAATGTTTATGCCCACTAACCGGAACTCCAGTCAGCCCAAATGCAGGTGTAAGCCTCATTTTATTGCAGATTTTCACAAGGGGAATCAAAAGCTGTAAGGTAAATTCTAATTATCAGGGCACTTGGGTGGCTCGCTTGGTTAAGCATCTGCCTACGGCTCAGGTCATGATCTCGGGGTCTTGGGGTCGAGTCCCGCATCCGGCTCCCTGCTCAGCGGGCAGCCGGCTTCTCCCTCTACCCCTCTCCCCCTTTCATGCCTTCTCTCTCTCTCAAAAATAAATAAATAAAATCTTAAAAAAGAGAAAATCCTAATTATCAGTTAGGAGTAAGTTAAACAATATATCAATTATTCTTTCTGTCACTCAAAGACTTTATGATACCATGGATTTGTTTAAATACTCTTAAAGCTGGAAAATCACAGATAAAAGTGAATCTGATTATCTCAGAACAATCATTCATCTTAGCTTATCAAAACATAATCATAAGGATTTCTTAAAAGGAGCAGATACTGCATTACAATTGGTAAGACTAATATTTTGACTGGATTTTTGTGAGAAATGAACAAATATGGCCCTATTTTGTGAGAAATTAACAAATATGGTTAAGTTAGAATTTGGGGGAAATTCTAAACTGCCAAGAAAGAAATATATATTTAATTTTTCTTTTCAGAATTTTCTCCAAGTGTGAACAATACTTAGTAGAGATTGGTGACCTTTATTACTGTCTTTTCTAGTTGCCTCATTCAGCTAAATGGAGAATTATTCTGCATAATTTTAAGTTAATGTACACTGAGAGAGAAGAGATTCCCAGAAGATTTTGAAAATTAAATGAAAGAGACCCAAAGGCCAAAGTTACACAGAACCACAAACTGCATAGAGAAATCAAATATAAGATTTGATAATCTAATGGAAAAGGCTTGACAGAAGAGAAATCTTCTTTCAGAAGAAATCACTTCTTTCAGACTCTCCTGGTCATTGAATATGAACACGTTTTGGTGGTATTCATTCACAGTCTAATTGCATTCACTTATGGTTAGAGGCAAGCAATATCAAATTAAGTTTTAAAATGTAAGCCACATATCCAAATCAAAACCTCAATGAGATACCACCTCACACCAGTCAGAATGGCTAAAATTAACGTCAGGAAACGACAGATGTTGGCAGGGATGCGGAGAAAGGGGAACCCTCCTACACTGTTGGTGGGAATGCAAGCTGGTGCAACCACTCTGGAAAACAGTATGGAGGTTCCTCAAAAAGTTGAAAATAGAGCTACCATATGATCCAGCAATTGCACTACTGGGTATTTACCCCAAAGATACAAATGTAGGGATCCGAAGGGGTATGTGCACCCCGATGTTTATAGCAGCAATGTCCACAATAGCCAAACTGTGGAAAGAGCCAAGATGTCCATCGACAGATGAATGGATAATGATGAATGGTGGTATATATATACATTGTATATATATACAATGGAATATTATGCAGTCATCAAAAGGAATGAGATCTTGCCATTTGCAACGACGTGGATGGAACTGGAGGGTATTATGTTGAGTGAAATAAGTCAAACAGAGAAAGACATGTATCATAT
>NW_027693433.1:0-355 GCF_054177405.1 Leptonychotes weddellii | reverse complement strand
CACCACCCATCTCCAGAACCCTGTCCCCATTAAACACCGATGCTCCATTCTTCCCACGCCCTGCCCCGGACAGCCCCCCTTTGACTTCCTGTCTCTGCAAATCTGACTGCTCCAGGTGTGTCATAGAAGGGGACTCCTCCAGCATTTGTCCTTTGTGACCAGCTTCCTGCACTCTCAGAACCTCTCAGAACCCCGTGGGGACCATGTCTGTTTCTGTCCCCCTCTCCATCCCCCGTGCTGGACTGCTGCTGCTCGGGGTTCCCCTGCCCCATTCAGAATCCCGACTTTGTCAGAGAATTTGCTTCTCTGCTGAGGAGGGGCAAGCATCCCCAGGGAAGAACACACTTTGGGGTGG
>NW_027693432.1:0-355 GCF_054177405.1 Leptonychotes weddellii | reverse complement strand
TGGGTGGCTCAGTTGGTTAAGCGACTGCCTTCGGCTCAGGTCATGATCCTGGAGTCCCGGGATCGAGTCCCGCATCGGGCTCCCTGCTCGGCAGGGAGTCTGCTTCTCCCTCTGACCCTCCTCCCTCTCATGCTCTCTGTATCTCATTCTCTCTGTCTCAAATAAATAAATAAAATCTTTAAAAAAAAAAAAAAAGAAATCCCTGCTTAGGACCTAATGCTATGTTAGTATTTTTAAGAGAACATAATCTGCTTACGACCCGTTGTTAAATTTCAAAACACTGTTATTATAAAAGAGCATACATAACATGACGGTGTGTCGATGTAAAGCCACAGACATGCGCGAGCACCTGGAA
>NW_027693431.1:0-355 GCF_054177405.1 Leptonychotes weddellii | reverse complement strand
TCAATGGCCATCCCTCATTATCCCTACCTCACAACCACCACACAAACCCAAACCTGCTATTCTTTCTTCAGTCTGAGAAGCACAGTAACCCGCAGCCTTAACTTGGCAAGTATTACATCAATGACAATTTATCCCATTCATAGGGAAGAGTTAGAAAATCATCAGGTTTGACCTCAATGAGATACCACCTCACACCAGTCAGAATGGCTAAAATTAACAAGTCAAGAAATGACAGATGTTGGCGGGGATGCGGAGAAAGGGGAACCCTCCTACACCGTTGGTGGGAATGCAAGCTGGTGCAGCCACTCTGGAAAACAGTATGGAGGTTCCTCAAAAAGTTGAAAATAGAGCTACC
>NW_027693430.1:0-355 GCF_054177405.1 Leptonychotes weddellii | reverse complement strand
TGTATGTATTGAAAAGAATCCATGTGTAAGTGGACCCATGCAGTTCCAACCCACATTGGGTCAGCTGTACTGTATATACTTCTTTCAGTAATGTCGCTACTTCAAACCATTCCTCTCATGAAATGAGAGATCTTTTTTTTTTTTTTAAAGATTTTATTTATTTATTTATTTGAGAGAGAGAATGAGAGAGAGAGAGAGAACACATGAGAGGGGGGAGGGTCAGAGGGAGAAGCAAGCTCCTTGCTGAGCAGGGAGCCCGATGCGGGACTCGATCCCGGGACTCCAGGATCAGGACCTGAGCCGAAGGCAGTCGCTTAACCGACTGAGCCACCCAGGCGCCCCGAAATGAGAGATC
>NW_027693429.1:0-355 GCF_054177405.1 Leptonychotes weddellii | reverse complement strand
TTTAAAATCATAAATGGGGTTTTGTAATCCAAAGTGGAAACATTTTATTCTTCATAGCTTCAGAATATGACAAGCAACTTCAGACCTTGCTTTCCAAACCCAGTCTTCTTTGCTATTTTTCAGACTTCTGAGACCTAGTATTTAAGCTACTCCAGTTTTAGACAACTATTGTACACTTAAGATTTTTCTGAAAACGGTCCATCAAATATAAAGAATGGTTTCTGTCCAAGGATCAGCAGTGAGGGAAGAAATATTAAACACCTATCAAAAAATCACTTATTCATTTAAAAAATAACAGAACCAGAGCAATTCTCTGTCATGAAAGAGAACATGTAAAATTAATTTAAATTACTTT
>NW_027693428.1:0-355 GCF_054177405.1 Leptonychotes weddellii | reverse complement strand
CTTTGTGGGAGAATCAGTACCCAGGTTTGATACAACACATTATCTAAAATGTCTAATTTTAAAGAAAAAACTATAAGTCATGACAAGAAACAGGAAAATGTGGCCCATATACATGAAAAAAAGCAACAGAGACTGCACGTGACAAAGCCGCCATGTCAAAGCAGCCATTATAAATGTGTTCAGAGAACTGAAGGAGAGCTAGAAGAGATAAAGGAAGGTATGAGTTAGCCCTGAGTTAGGCTCCATGGTCAGTGTGGAGTCTGCTTAGAATTCTCTCTCCCTCTCCTTCTGCCCCTCCCCCACTCACACACACATGCACTCTCTCTCTCTTTTCTAAAATAAATAAATAAATATT
>NW_027693427.1:0-355 GCF_054177405.1 Leptonychotes weddellii | reverse complement strand
TCATCACAAGATATTCCAGCCTCTGGTGAAGTAGAATTTAATCAAAAAGAATTTAATGGAATAGAGGAAAATTTCATTTTGATAAAAAGTAGTCTTGCAAAATTTGAGTCTTGAACTTGTATGCAATTAACAATGGAGGTTTTGAATACATAAGACAAAAACGAATAGAGATTGTAGTGGACATCTGTCAGTTTGTACCTCCTCAGCATTCATTCCCATGGCCCATGCATTTTTCAAAGAGAAGTACCTTCTTGAGGGATGACTGGAATCAGTCTACCTAAGACAATTGTGTACAGTTGTTAAGATTTTCAGGTTTGCATAAGGTTTAAGCATGGGTGGAAAGTATGCAAAGCTC
>NW_027693426.1:0-355 GCF_054177405.1 Leptonychotes weddellii | reverse complement strand
TCAATGGCCATCCCTCATTATCCCTACCTCACAACCACCACACAAACCCAAACCTGCTATTCTTTCTTCAGTCTGAGAAGCACAGTAACCCGCAGCCTTAACTTGGCAAGTATTACATCAATGACAATTTATCCCATTCATAGGGAAGAGTTAGAAAATCTTCAGGTTTGACCTCAATGAGATACCACCTCACACCAGTCAGAATGGCTAAAATTAACAAGTCAAGAAATGACAGATGTTGGCGGGGATGCGGAGAAAGGGGAACCCTCCTACACCGTTGGTGGGAATGCAAGCTGGTGCAGCCACTCTGGAAAACAGTATGGAGGTTCCTCAAAAAGTTGAAAATAGAGCTACC
>NW_027693425.1:0-355 GCF_054177405.1 Leptonychotes weddellii | reverse complement strand
GGCTGATTACGGAAGAGAAGTTTAGACTTAATTTATTATAAGGTGTTAGTACGGGCTACTTGTGATTATAAAAAAAAATCTGGCATGCATTTGTAATGACATGGATGTAACTAGAGGGTATTATGCTAAGCGAAATAAGTCAATTGGAGAAAGTCATGTATCATATGATCTCACTGATATAAGGAATTCTTAATCTCATTAAACAAACTGAGGGTTACTGGAGTGGTGGGAGTTGGGAGGGATGGGGTGGCTGGGTGATAAGACATTGGGGAGGGTATGTGCTATGGTGAATGCTTAAGACTGATGAATCACAGACCTGTACCTCTGAAACAAATAATACATTATATGTTAAAAA
>NW_027693424.1:0-355 GCF_054177405.1 Leptonychotes weddellii | reverse complement strand
GGATCGAGTCCCGCATCGGGCTCCCTGCTCGGCAGGGAGTCTGCTTCTCCCTCTGACCCTCCTCCCTCTCATGCTCTCTGTCTCTCATTCTCTCTGTCTCAAATAAATAAATAAAATCTTTAAAAAAAAAAAAAAAAAGATTCCCTCCTCTTCTGCCCCCCATCCCCCCACTCTCTCTCTCTAAAAAATAAAAGAAGAAAAAGAAATTAAGGTTGATTTCATTTTCTCCATGACTTCCTAAAAACTGTAGATAGTAGCCCCAATATCCTGTCTGGAGCCTGGAGAGGGGAAAATGTTCTGGAAGTGGAGACAGAGAGCCAGGTGGGAGCCGTGTTCTCCCCTCAGAACTGCAGCG
>NW_027693423.1:0-6745 GCF_054177405.1 Leptonychotes weddellii | reverse complement strand
GCACAGGGCGCCTGGGTGGCTCAGTTGGTTAAGCGACTGCCTTCGGCTCAGGTCATGATCCTGGAGTCCCGGGATCGAGTCCCGCATCGGGCTCCCTGCTCGGCAGGGAGTCTGCTTCTCCCTCTGACCCTCCCCCCTTTCATGTGCTCTCTCTCATTCTCTCTCAAATAAATAAATAAAATCTTTAAAAAAAAAAAATAAAAAATAAATAAAAATAAAAAAAATAAAAATAGTTGCTGGTGAATTTCTTGTGTGTTCCCTTGGCAGCCAGATCATCAACATTTATGGAGTCCCTGTTTTTAATGAGCATGGTATTAGTAACTGCAAAATGAAATGCCACATTTCCTTTAAACCTGGAAATCTATTCAGGAAGGCAGTTTACATGCTAATGAAAAAACTTAGAAGTGTGATTCTTCAGTCATAACTTTTCAAGGATATTTTGGAAAAAGTGCTTCTTGGGTCCGAATTTACTTTTAATTAGCAATTTTTTAAACACCATTGCTTTAAATGACATTTCCTACACATCATTTGTAGGTTCAGCAGCACATACATACAAAACAATCAGTGTTTTTGAATTCGTTTTTTTTTTTCCATTTAAGGAATCATAGGTACATTTTAGCTTAGTTCTTAATAAAGAACAGAGGTTTTAAAATTACTAAAGTTTCAAAACATTTACTTAAATAAAAACTCAAAGTCCTTCAGTCAAACCAGACTACAATAAAATGCTAAGAATGTCCATTCTTATAGCTGATAACCCACCTGTGTTTGAAAACAGTCTGAAAATAATATATATTTTAATAAACCTCAAAAATAGTAGGCATGAAAAATGGCTATTGAATAAAAAAAATGAACAGATATTAATAAAAATGAGTTAATATTAGGAAACATATTTAAGAATTGAAGTGTTGCAGAGATTTAATAAATGGACTTTCCTCAGAATCATAGGCAAGTGCAAATAATTTCTCACTTGCAAGTGCCAACACATATAGTGTTCTCCTCCAGCCTAATACTTGAATATTCATCACAGTAAAAACTGGAAGGAACTTAGAATGGAAGAAATTACATAAAAAGTAACATATAAAGAATGTTTAGAATAATGTGTGGCACATAATAAATATTTTATGCTTTAATTATTATTATTAATGCTATTAATGCTATTAATAATACTATAACTTCAGATAAAATAGAAATGTGAAATATCAACAATTTAAAGTTAAAACTGTCAGAATTTACTTGGAGTGTTTATTTCCATATAAGATGGTTGGGTGCCTAGCTGGCTCAGTCAACAAAACATGCACTCTTCATCTCAAGGTCCTGAGTTTGAGCCCCATATTGGCTATGGAGAGTACTTAAAATAAACAAACAAACAAACAAATAAATAATAACAATATAACATGATTATGTTTCTAAAAAAATTTATACAAATACCCTAAGAACTAATAAGCAAGTGTAGCAAGGTCACTAGATACAAGTTTAGTATACAAAATCCAATTACTTTCCTATAAGCCAGAAATGAATATTTTGAATTGGAATTTAAAAAATAATAATATTTATAATTGTACCAAAAATTGAAGTTCATGGATAAATATTACAAAACATATATGGAATCTGCATGCTGAAAACTACAAAACACTGATGGAAGATCACAAATCAAAGAAAGGGAAAGATTTTGTTCCCATTGATTGGAAGATTCAATATTATTAAGATATCAATTCCTCTCAATTTATAGATTCAGTGCAATCTCAAGGAGGACAAAAGTAACTGCTCATTGCTCATGAATGTTTAAAATGGTATAGCCACTCTGGAAGAAACTGCAAAAGTTTCTGTTCTACTTTGGAAGAAAGATTAATAGTATTTGGAAGAATGGAATAAAGATGAATAGTATTGCCACAAGAACCAGCAGTCATGCTCCTAGTTATATACCCAAATGATTTGAAAACATCTGTTTATATAAAAACTGCATGCAAATTTTTATAACAGCATTATTCATAATAGACAGAAAATAAAAGCAATGCAGACGTCATTCAACAGTTGAATAGAAAACCAAACTGGTATATCTGTACAAGGGAATATTACTCAGTGATAAAGAGGAATATCTCATTAAGCCATACAAATATGTGGATGATTTTTAAATGCATATTGCTAAATATCAATGTAGAAGATGTAATCTTCTACTCCAATAGCATGAAACTAGGCTTCTACTATCTGCCATTTATTGCATAACTTTTCATTTCCATTATAAATGAATTGTGGTTTTAGAATTGTTGACCCAATATTTGGGAAATTCTAAAGAATCAAGTCTGAAGTCTACATAATGTATGATTCCATTTATATGGCATTCTGTAAATGCCAAAATTAAAAGAGATAATTACACAGATCAACATTTAACACATTTTTGGCAATGGTGAGGTTTAAATAGGGGGCACACAGAGAAATTTTTAAGATGGTAAAATTATTATTTGTGATATATAGTTGCAAAAATTTTCAACAAACTATTAGCAAACCAAATTCAACAATACATTAAAAAAGATCATATACCATGATCAAGTGGAATTTATTCCAGGATGCAAGGATGGTTCAATATCTACAAATCAACCAATGTGCTACACCACATTAACAAAATAAAGCTCAAAAACCATATGATCATCTAAATAGATACAGAAGAAGCATTTGAAAAAAACTCAACATGCACTTATGATAAAAACTCTCAAAAAGTAGGTATAGACAGAATGTATTTCAACATGATAAAGGCCATATATGACAGCTAACACAATACTTAATGGTGAAAGATAGTACTTTTCTTTTTTTTTTTTTTTTAGATTTTATTTATTTTTTTGACAGAGAGAGGCACAGCAAGAGAGGGAACACAAGCAGGGAGGGTGGGAGAAGGAGAAGCAGGCTTCCTGTGGAGCAGGGACCCCGACGTGGGGCTCAATCCCAGGACCCTGGGATCATCACCTGAGCCAAAGGCAGACACTTAAGGACTGAGCCACCCAGGTGCCCCATTTTTTTTTAAGATAGTACTTTTCCTTTGAGATCAGAAATAAGACAAGAATGCTCTCTCACCACTTTTATTCAACATAGTATTGGAAGGCCTAGCCAGAGCAATTAGGCAGAATAAATAAATAAAAAGTATACAAATAGGAAAGGAAGAAGTAAAACTATTTGCAGACACATGAGTTTATTTATAGAAAACCCTGAAGACCCTGCCCCAAAACTGTTAGAACTAGTAAACAAACTAATTCAGTAAAGTTGCAGGGTACAAAATCAATATACAAAACTCAGTTTCAGTCTTTTACACTGACATGAACTATCAGAAAGAGAAATTGAGAAAACAACCACATTTACAATTGCATCGAAAAAAAAACTAGGAATGAATTTAATAAAGTAGATGAAAGAGCTACACTGAAAACTATAACATTGACAAAAGAAATTGAGGAAGACACTCATAAATGGAAAAATATTTTTTGCTCATGGAGTAGAAGAATTAATATTGTTAAAATGTCCATACTACCCAAAGCAATCTGTAGATTCAATGAAATCCCTATCAAAATTCCAATGGAATCTTTCACACAAATAGAACAAATAATCCTAAAATTTGTATGGAACCACAAAAGATCCTCAAGAGTCAAGCCAGTCTTGAGAAAAAGAACGAAGCTGAAGACATCACACTCCCTGACTGCAAACTACACTATAAAGCTATAATAATCAAAAGTAGTATGGCTTTGTCATAAAAATGACACATTAATCAATGGAACAGAGTAAAGAGCCCAGAAATAAACCCACATGTATATGGTTATTTAATTTATGACAAAGGAGGCAAGACTATGCAATGTGGAAAAATAGTTTCTTCAATAAAGACTGTTGGGAAAAGTAGACAGTCCTACGCAAAATAATGAAACTGTACCACTATCTTATACCATACACAAAAATTAACTCAAAATGGTCATCCCCCCCCCCACCAAAAATGGACCAAACATTGAATGTAAGACCTGAAATGATAAAACTCCTGGAGGAAAAGTTAAGGAGTAAGCTCATTGACATCAGTCTTGACAATGAAGTTTTGAATCTGACTCCAAAAGCAACGACAACAAAAGCAAAAAATAAAATAAAAAATAAATAAAATAAAATAAAATAAATATATCTATATATACTGAATGGGGTCCTGCAACAGAAAAGATAGTAGTTAAAAACTAAATAAATCTAAATAAGGTATAGACTTCAGTTAAAATAATAAGTCAGTATTAATCTCTTAACTGTAACAAATAATACTATGCTAATATAAGATGTTAATAATAGTGGAAACTGGATGTGGGTTAAATAGGAACTCTCCACATCTTTCTTAAAAATCGAAAACTATTCTAAAACAACAAAGAAGTTATCTAAAAATACAACCAGAAATTTGACTGAGTGATTTTGTAAAAACAAATTTACCAATTCACACAAAAAGATAAAAGTGGGAAAGTGAGGAAAGAAAAGGAAAATGGGTATATTTGGAACATCCAATATGTGCAAGGTGCTCTTCTAGACACATTGTGTATTCAGTGTAATTTACTTACTTTATGTCTCATAAAAGCATGTAGGAGGACATTGCTATTTCCAATTTTTAAATGGATAAAATAAGAGAGTTTAAATGACCTAATATAAAAAATTCAGCAAAGAATATTAAGAGTTTAAACCTAGACTTGTTTATATGTCTAAATATTTTATTGTTATTTGTGGGTGTGCATTTCCATTTTAACCAATTTTTAAGTGAACGATTCCAGGACATTAATTACAATCAATGCTATATTAACCTCACCACTAATTCCAAACCTTTCATCCTTCCAAACATAAACTCTGTATGTATTGTTCCCATTTCACCAGCTCCAGGTAACCTCTATTCTCTATGAATTTCTGTATTCCATATATTTTATTTAAATGAAATCACACAATATGTATTCTTTTGTGAATGGCTTATTTTATTTAGAATAATGTTTTTAAGGTTTATTTATGTGATAACATGTATCAGAACTTCATTGATTTGTAGGTTTATTTATGTGATAACATGTATCAGAACTTCATTAATTTGTATAGCTGAATAATATCCATTGAATATATATTCTATCTTTGTCAATTGATATACACTTGGTTTGTAATTTCATGAGAATTTAAAGAATTCCTGTGTTTCCATTTTTGAAAAAATAAATGACTGTGTCAAAGCTGCAGATACCACTTTAAGTAGTTTTGGCATCACTAAAATATTAAATCTTCTTACCTATGAACAGTAGACTAGCTATCAATTAATTTTAGGTCTTCCCTGATTTTTTTTCAGAATGTTTTGTAGTTTTCATTATACATGTATTTCACTTTGTAGTTATATTGATTCCTCAATATTTTATACTTTTTTTCTTTAATAGATTTTATTTATTTGACAGAGAGAGAGAGCAGCAGAGGGAGAGGGAGAAGCAGACTCCCCGCTGAGCAGGGAGTCCGTCCCAGGACTCAATTTCAAGACCCTGGGATCATGACCTGAGCGAAAAGCAGACACTTAACAGATTGAGCCACTCAGCCACTCCTCGATATTTTATTCTATTATATGCTATTATAAATGGAATTGCTTTTAAATTTCCTTTTATGAGTGTTCATTGTGAGAGTATAGAAGCACAACTTTTTTTTTTTCATTTTGATCTTATATCACTCCACTTTGCTGTATTTATTTAATAGCTCTAGAAGCTTTGGCTGGGGTTCTTTGGGGTTTCCTATATTTAGGATCATGACATCTGTGAATTGAGATAGCTATACTTTTTTCTTTCCAATTTGGATGCTTTTATTTTGTCTGTTTTTTAACTGCCCTGGTTAGAACTTCCAGGACAAGGTTGAATAGCAATGATGAAAGTGGGTATCCTTGGCTTGTTCCTAATTTTAGCAGAGAAGATTGCAGTCTTTTACCAATGAGCATAATGCTAGCTGTAGGGTTTTCATTAATGCTTCTTATCATTTTGTGGAAGTTCACTTCTATTCCTTGTTGTTGAAGTGTTTTTATCATAAAAGGGTGTTCACTTTATCAAATGCATTTTCTACATCAATTGAATTCATCATGAGTGTTTGTGTGTTTTCATTAATTCTGCTTAAAATAGTGTTATATTGATTGATTTTATTTTTTAAATTTTTTTATTGTTATGTTAATCACCAAGCATTACATCATTAGTTTTTGATGTAGTGTTCCATGATTCATTGTTTGTGCACAACACCCAGTGCTCCATGCAGAACGTGCCCTCTTTAATACCCATCACCAGGCTAACCCATCCTCCCACACCCCTCCCCTCTAGAACCCTCAATTTGTTTTTCAGAGTCCAACATCTCTCATGGTTCGTCTGCCCTCTGATTTCCCCCCTTCATTCTTCCCCTCCTGCTATCTTCTTCTTTTTTTTTTTTCTTAACATATATTGCATTATTTGCTTCAGAAGTACAGATCTGTGATTCAACATCTTACACAATTCACAGCTCTCACCATAGGACATGTCCTCCCCAATGTCTATCACCCAGCCATCCCATCCCTCACACCCCCACCCACACGCCAGCAACCCTCAGTTTGTTTCCTGAGATTAAGAATTCCTCATATCAGTGAGGTCATATGATACATGTCTTTCACTGATTGACTTATTTCGCTCAGCGTAACACCCTCCACTTCCATCCATGTCATTGCAAATGGCAAGATCTCATTCCTTTTGATGGTTGCATAATATTCCATTGTATATATATA
>NW_027693422.1:0-355 GCF_054177405.1 Leptonychotes weddellii | reverse complement strand
ATATGGTTCAACTTAACATGCTCAGAGGAAAAAGCAAAGTGAGCTGCTGACACGATTCGTCTGCTAAGTAACAGGGCGGGCAGCCACATGCTCGGGGTTGTCTACACTGTGAAGAACGGTTCTGCTCCGTGAGTGTGTCCGCAGACTCTCTGCTTTGCATTCTGCTGGAGCCCTTGAGTGTAAGTCCGCACACGGGGGCAGGGCCGGGGCGGGGCACAGGTGGATGCAGTGCTGGGTAACTTTCTCTTGTATCTATCCCCTCAAACCCAAGCCACGAAGCAACCTCCATCATTTAGTTAATGCTTATCCCGGGCATGCTGCAGGTTGGAAAGAGTCCATTAGGATCATTACTGAC
>NW_027693421.1:0-355 GCF_054177405.1 Leptonychotes weddellii | reverse complement strand
GGGCAGATATCGGAGGATAAACAGCAGCGGGACATGCCTGGCCGTGGGGATCCTACACCGCCGGTGAGTGACAGCCTCGCCCGCTGCGGAGGGGGCACAGACTCACAGACTGATAGCAGCAGGGAAAGGACTTTAGGGCAGCCCCCGGGGCGGAAACCTGGAGCTGTGGGGTCGCGCGTGCAAACTGGGAGCGGCTGGCGGTTTTAGAAGCACAAAGGGCAGAGATGGCCCCAATCTGGAGGCAGGACTGGGGGCGCTGCGGTGGGGCGCACAACCCAGGACACTGCAGTTTATAGCAGCACAGACAGAAAGGGAGACAGTGTGGCCTGGAGAGCTCACTGAAGAACAGATTGCA
>NW_027693420.1:0-355 GCF_054177405.1 Leptonychotes weddellii | reverse complement strand
GATAGTAGAATTTATTAGCATCTCACAAATTGGCATGTTAAGGAATAAACTCTGGAAAACCCTACTCTATACCTCAGAGAAGGATTGAATATAACCAATTCAAACAGGATTCCATGTGCTTTTCTAACTCAGGGCACTGGCCATCCAGCCAAACTCACTGAGCCTACGCATGCACCAGGCACTGGGCTGCTGGCCGTGAGGATAAGGGAGAGCAGAGGAGAAAACCTCCACAGTTCAGTGGACAAGAGAAATGTTAATCAAATAATTACACAAACCGTGACAAGGAGGGTTTGCAAGCAGAAAATCGGGAGTTGGCAGCAGCAAGCAGGGTCAGGAAGGCTTCTCTCAAAGTGTA
>NW_027693419.1:0-355 GCF_054177405.1 Leptonychotes weddellii | reverse complement strand
CCTTCGGCTCAGGTCATGATCCTGGAGTCCCTGGATCGAGTCCCGCATCGGGCTCCCTGCTCGGCAGGGAGCCTGCTTCTCCCTCTGACCCTCCCCCCTCTCATGTGCTCTCTCTCTTTCATTCTCTCTGTCTCAAATAAATAAATAAAATCTTTTAAAAAAAAAATAAGATAGATGTATAAGAGGGAATAAAGATGGTGGAGCTAACCTGTGGTTTTACTCAATGGATCACAGATTAAGCCAATAGTTCTTTCAAAAGAAATAGTGTATACACCTCTAAATGAAAGATGGCCTGAAGGGACAGCAACAAGTGGTTTAATTAGCTACCACTCTTTATCTGGCTAATTCTTGAGAG
>NW_027693418.1:0-355 GCF_054177405.1 Leptonychotes weddellii | reverse complement strand
TCTGTGGGGAGGGGTCCTCAGTCTCCTCTCTGTGAGGTGGGGTCCTCAGTCTCCTGTCTGTGGGGAGGGGTCCTCAGTCTCCTGTCTGTGGGGTGGGGTCCTCAGTTTCCCGTCTGGAGGTGGGGGGTCCTCAGTCTCCTGTCTTTGAAGTGAGGGGTCCTGTGTCCCATCTGTGAGGTGGGGTCACCAGTCTCCCGTCTGTGAGGAGGCGTCCTCAGTCTCCCCTCTCTGAGGTGAGTCCCCCTACCAGCGCTGAGGGGGAGGCTCAGGTATTCAGCCTCCTAGGAGGAACGTCAAGGTCTCTCTGCCCTCTCAGGTCCCTTGTGGATCTGACTCCTCCAGCCTGGGCGGCTTT
>NW_027693417.1:0-355 GCF_054177405.1 Leptonychotes weddellii | reverse complement strand
ATATATACACATGACTTTTATCCAGAATATACAAAGAACTCTTACAACTCAACAATAAAAAGACAAGTAATCTAACTGAAAAGTGAGAAAAGGATTTAATTATATGCTCTCAAAAAAAAAATACAAACACCAGTAAGCACATGAAAAGGTGCTCAATGTCATCAGTCATTAGGAAAATACACATCAAACCCACGTGGCTGGGGGGCTAGAATTAATACAAGAGTAAGTGTTGTAAGGATGTGGAGAAGTTGGAACCTGCATATATTTATTGCTCAAAAGAATGTGAATGGTGCAATCACTTTTTTTTTTTGACGTTTTAATTTTTTCTAATTATATTTATTTATTTATATTTTTT
>NW_027693416.1:0-355 GCF_054177405.1 Leptonychotes weddellii | reverse complement strand
AATGAAACTAAAAGCTGTTTTTTTTTAAAAAAAAAGATAAACAGAATAGACAACTCTTCAGCTAGACTCACTGAGAAAAAAAGAGAGAACCTAAATAAATGAAATTATAAATGAATTATGACCTTGAAAAAGAAAAGCAAAGTTGAAGGCATCACAATTCCAGACTTCAATTCATATTAAAAAGCTACAGTGGGGGGGGGCCGAGGAGTAGGAGACCTGGATTTCGTCTCCTCAAAGTAATTCAGCTGGATAGAGATCAAACAATTCTGAACACCTACAAACTCAACAGGAGATCAAAGAAAAGAATAGCAAAAACTCTCTCATCAGAAAAGCGACCACTTTCTGGAAGGTAGGA
>NW_027693415.1:0-355 GCF_054177405.1 Leptonychotes weddellii | reverse complement strand
ACAAGTGGAGGGAGGAGCAGAAGGAGAGGGAGAGAGAGAATCTCAAGCAGATTCCCCACTGAGTGCGGAGCCCGACGCAGGCTTCAGTCCTACGACTCTTAGATCATGACCTGAGCCGAAATCAAGAGCTGGACGCTTAACTGACTGAGCCACCCAGGTGCCCCGCATTAAAATTTTTAATGATCTCATGGGAAATTGGAATCTTTATGATAATTACTGCATATCCAAGAACCAAACAAACTGCTTAGTTTGGGTAGCCTTGTTTTTGTGATTATACTGTAGCTAGAAGATACTAGAAAATGTTTTGTTTCTCAAATCCCAAAACCCACACCTGGTGAAGTTCTAACTTTTGTAC
>NW_027693414.1:0-355 GCF_054177405.1 Leptonychotes weddellii | reverse complement strand
GGGGTGTTGATCCCTGGCAGGTTTTGGGTTTTGATTTGGGGTCAGGGAAGCCTGATCACTACTGTCCCTGCATTCTGGGACACAAGAGGGGAAAGTTAGAAGACTGTTCCCAAGCCCGTGTCCTCCTTCAGGGCCAGGCAAAGTGCTGACCAAGGGAAGTATGCGTGGGGGGGGGCCTCCTCCCATCTCTCTCTGTGCCTCCCATCCTAGGCCTCTTGGGCCCCCTCCCTCCATGCCCGGAGGCTTCATGGTCCCCTCTGTCTCCCAGGCGGGACTGCTGAGGTGTGCCTTCCCAAGTGCTTTAGGTTCCAAAATGACCTGCCTCCCGGTAGCTGGGGGTGCATGGCGGTCCCCA
>NW_027693413.1:0-6746 GCF_054177405.1 Leptonychotes weddellii | reverse complement strand
GAAAGATCAACTATCTTAACACCTACTTTTACTGGGAGGCGCTGGTTCTGTCTCCCATTGCTGGCTCAGAAGAGCCTGAAGTTCCCCAAGGTCTCAGAGTTACCGCTTTCTCAGTGACGATTCTCTCCTGTTGGTGCCACAGGGAGCCATTGTCCAGGTGCCAATGTCTTTAGAGGCATCGATTGCTCTGCTACGAACTGGACTGAGCAAACGCGGCCCAAGCCCCTGCTCAGTAGGGAGCACCGTCCTTGGCACGAAGAGGGACGAGGAGCGGACTCCTCGGACCTACACACAGCACGTGACCTGTGCTTACCGTTGCGTCAGCGAGTGTCTGCGGCGCAAAGGCTACGTGCGGAGCGTGCACCTACGTTTTTATTATTAGTGGTTCATTAATTCTCCTAGGGATCCCATGACGTGTTATTATCCTCCTATCATCATCATTATTATTATACCCATTTTCCCCACGAGACCATTTGGATTCCGACAAGTTAGGTGACTCCTGTGTGGTCACCTAACTTGTCTTCTCCAGTGTTTCCCATCACCCCATAAGCTTAGTCTGCCCGTTTATCGGGGGAATCTCCCTCTTCCTCTACAACCTTGCTGCCCCAAGTGTGTTCCATGGACCCCATCTGGGCATCACCTGGGAGCTTGTTAGACGTGCAGAGTCTCGGCCCCACCCAGACGTGCTGAACCAGACCCTTTATTTAACAAGCCCCCCAGGCAGTCTGCAGGCTGAGATCTCAGCAGCGCTGCTCATGAATCACCAGAGGAGGTCCTGCTACACAACCCGCCTGGCCCCTGTCTCCGCAGGATGCAGCTCTGTAGAGGGAAAACTAACTTGACTCCATAAATTTTGGTTGATAAGTGCCAGAGCAGATTACAAGGCGATTTCAACTAGAAGGCAGTTTCCTATCACAGACATTGTAAAAAATATTTCCCACACAGACCTTACATTTAATGATTCAGTTTGCAAACATTTATCACTATGTGTTATTTGCCAAGCCCTGTTTGCGGTGCAGGTCTCAGTGGTTTCCCATGGGAGGTTACTTCCTGCATATCAGCCAATTCCTGGTTTTAAAGTTGCATATTTATAATAAATTGCATCTGCAGCTCTCTACATGTTGCTTTCTTATTGATCCATTCAGTCAACAAATATTTAAGGAGTGTGTGCAAAGCATTGTAGAAGTCGATTATGTTTACATGTACTCAGCTTTTACATTAAATTATCTGTTGAAATAATTCTTCAATGGGTATATATATATCTATATATACAGGTATATATATATAAGGGTATATAATGGGTATATATATAAATATATATATAAATATATATACTTATTTTTATAATAATATATTATAATAATATATATAATATATATATATTTATCTAAATAGATATCTATTTAGAGGGGGGCAGAGGGAGAGGGAGAGAGAATCTTAAGCAGGCTCCACACCCAGCACAGAGCCCAACACAGGGCTCGATCTCACAACCCTGAGATCATGACCTGAGCCGAAATCAAGAGTTGGCAATTAACTGACTGAGCCACTCAGGTGCCCCCACATATTTTTTTAATGAAGTTTTGTTGTTGTTTTTAAAAGCAGTAGTAAATTTATCATGGACTTTATGGCTAATAGAGTTCTTTAGTTTAAGGATTTTAAAACTTTTTACTAATTTTTTCCTTGGAAAGCTGTCCCAAGGAGGAGTCAACTTAAGAAACAAAGACGAAATTACCCAGGATTTATTGTCTCTATAATAATTTTACTTCTATGCTTTTCATAATCAGCAGGAAAAAAGAAAAGACACAATTTAATAGTATAAATTTAACAGTGCTTAATTTATTCGATTTTATCCCAGGACTGACCTTTTATATAATGACTCTATTAGAGTATCTGGCACTAAACACACATGATAAATTTAAATATTTCAGTTCTCCCTTTCACATTCATGTGCCAAATCAGCAAGTGTCATCAAAGTCATTCACTAGAAAGTGCTTCTTTACAGGAAGCTATACATCTAAAAATCCCACAAGGGATTGACCCACTATAAAGAAAAGCATCTCATTGCATAATTTAGTATATGTGTTAGTGTTTTCCAGAGGGAAAAAAAAACAATAAAATGTGTAAATATAAAGAGAGATTTATTATAAGGATTTGGTTGACGTGATTATGAGGCTGGCAAGTCTAAAATCTAAAGGGTCGGCCAGCACGCTGAAGACCCAAGAGAGTTCATGTTCCAGTTCAAGTCCAAAGGTGATGTGCTGGAGCATTCTCTCTTGCTTGGGAGAGGTTGATCTTTCTGTTCTACCCAGGCCTTCAGCTGATTGCATTAGAGCCATTCACATGGTGGAAGACAATCTGCTTTACTCAGTGTTTACCTGTTTAAATATTAGTCTTAGCCAAAAACACCCTGCAAGTTGACACATAAAATTAACCATCACAGTATCGGAATATTACAAAGCCTTCTGAGACACAGAGAATATTTCCTCTTAGCTCTGAACTATACAATGACTATCTCTGGGGACTTTTGGAGAGTTATTAGATACTAAAGACAGGCTAACAAGTCTGGCTCATGCTTTGAAAGATATTTAAAAAAACTTTTTAAAAAAGAAAGTCATCAAGCCCAATAAGTTTGTAAGAGGTAACTGGTGATTTTTAAAATCAAAACTATTTAGGTAATTTCCATATAATTCAGTACAACTAAGCGCTCAGTTGTATGGGTTTTGATAAATGTATGTACCCATGTAACCAACACCTAAATCATTTCCATCACTCCACAAAGTTCTCTATTTATGGACCACTGTCTTTCTGCCATGTATCATCTTTAGTAATGCATAATATATTTTAATTCTTATTAAACATTTTGAAGTAGGCAATATTATTCCCATTCTAAAATTAAAAAGGAAATATATAGAAGGTCAGAGCATTTGTCCAATCAACCAGCTACTTACTCAGTGATAATGTTCAATTTGAACCTGGGCACACCAATTTCTCCAATTCCTTAACCACTGCAGGGCACTAATTCCCCAAATACTTCAGCACCACACTTCTCATTTGCAACATCAAATCTAGCCAGTTCCATGGGCAAGCCACACTCAGCATTCCCCTTCCTCCATTTACTCTCTTAGGTAGTTGTGCACTCCTCTGTCATCCTTATCATATTACAGTTGACCCTTGAACAATGTTGGGGTTAAGGGTGCCAACCCTCTGTGCAGTTGAAAATCCATGTATAACTTTTGATTCCCCAAAAACTTAACTACTAATAGCCTACTGTTGACCAGAAGCCTTACTGGTAACATAAACAGTTGATTAACACATATTTTGTATGTTATATGTATTATACATTGTACTCTTACAATAAAGTAAGCTAAAGAAAGGAAAACGTTATTAAGAAAATCACAAGGAAGATGGGGCAGCTGGGTGGCTCAGTCAGTTAAGCCTCTGCCTTCGGCTCAGGTCATGATTCTAGGGTCTTGAGATCCAGCCCCATGAAGGGCTCCCTCTTTAGCAGGGAGTCTCTTCTCCCTCTCCCTATGCCCCCTCCTCCCGCTCATGCTCTCTCTCAAATAAATAAATGAAATCTTAAAAAAAAAAAAAAGAAAATCATAAGGAACAGAAAATACATCTACAGTACTGTACTCTATTATTGAAGAAAATCTGGGTATAAGTGGGCCCACACAGTTCAAACCTGTGTTGTTCAACTACAATTTCTTCTACTTCTTTAATCCCAGAGACTACTCCGGTGATCTGAACGTAATGGCAATTCAATAAATGGTCGCTAAATAAATAAAACACAGTGTTATAATTTTAAATATTTATTTAAGTTTTCCTGTTTTTGAATGCTAATGAGGAACATTTTAATTACTTTTTTCATGTGTCTGGATTGGTGCAGCACTGTGAATCATAGAGACATGTTTCTAAAGAAATAATCCTAAAAAATAAGGATTATAATTCTGAAGAATAATACTAAGCTTCATTTGGAACAATAAGAAAATAACAATTAGAACCTCCAATTATTGAACATTTACTACCTAACATGTCCTGCTAAGTAATTTATTTGCTTATCCTCATTTGGCAATCAAAAACACAGTCTCGAAAATCAGAGTTCTTGGGCTCAAATCCTACCTCTACTTCTTATTAGCTATGTTTCTTGTGTAAATTAGTTATATCCATATGCTTTAGTTTCCTCATCTTTGATATGGGATAATAATTACTACATACCTACATAATTCATGAGACTTGAACAATTAAAAATGCTTTAAAAAGTGTCTAACACAAAGCAATCTTGTTTTATTATTCTCATTAATTTATTTTTTATTTATTCTTGAAAATACTTTATTTATTTATTTTTGTGAAAGAGAGAGAGCGAGCTCTCATGCAAGCACAAACAGGGAGGAGAGGCAGGGGGAGAAGCAAACTCCTTGTTGAGCATGGAATCCAATGCAGGGCTCCATCCCAGGACCCTGAGATCATGACCCGAGCCGAAGGCAGAAGCTTAACCAACTGAGCCAACCAGGCACCCATCTCATTAATTTTTTTTTTTAAGATTTATTTATTTATTTATTTGAGAGAGAGAGAATGAGAGAGAGCACATGAGAGGGGGGAGGGTCAGAGGGAGAAGCAGACTCCCTGCTGAGCAGGGAGCCCGATGCGGGACTCGATCCAGGGACTCCAGGATCATGACCTGAGCCAAAGGCAGTCGCTTAACCAACTGAGCCACCCAGGCGCCCCATCTCATTAATTTTTTAAAAAAAATTATCAGTTATCTTGCCTGGGTGGCTCAGTCGGTTAAAAAAATTATCAGTTATCTTAAGTTATCTTTCTTAATTAATTTATAAAATCAAGAAGAATATTGTGGTTCATATTACCCCCACAAAAAAATTTAAGTTAAGATTTGGAATGATTTTTCCCTGAACATATTTTTGACAGAATCACCACATCATACTCATGTATAAAACACATATCTGAACTGAAGAACTGCACTAAATGTAAAATAACACCATTAATAAATAAAGTCATTAACTCTGGAAACTTCATTTTAAAGCAAATACTGAGGTGAGAAAGCCTAAATGGCAGAACAATAATTCAGAATTCTCTTGATTGATGCTAGGGATGAGCAAGGGAGTAATCTGCATTTTGTGGGGTTATTACTAAAGGTGAATATTTAGCTAAGAAAAATTCAATATGGTAAAAGACTGAATTTTTTCCCCTAGAATCAGTAGCAAGACAAAGAGGTCTGCTCTCACCACTTCTCTTCAACATTTTACTAAAGAGGATAGCCAGGGCAATTAAGCAAGAATGTAAAATAACATGGATCCAGATTGGAAAGAAAGAAGTAAAATTGTCTTTATTTTAAGTTAATATGATCTTGTACCAAAAGAAGGCTAAGGAATCCACTAAAAAACGATTAAAACTGGGGCACCTGGGTGGCTCAGTCATTAAGCATCTGCCTTCGGCTCAGGTCATGATCCCAGGGTCCTGGGATCGAGCCCCGCATTGGGCTCTCTGCTCAGCAGTAAGCCTGCTTCTCCCTCTCCCACCTCCCTGCTTGTGTTTCCTCTCTCACTGTCTCTCTCTCTGCCAAATAAATAAATAAAAAATCTTTAAAAAATAAATAAATAAAAAATTTTAAAGCTAATACATAAGTTCAGCAATTTTGTAGGATACCAAAATAGATACACAGATATCAATTGTATTCCTATATAATACCAAAGAGCAACATGAAAATAAGATCAAGAAAATAATACTATTTAAAATGTCATAAAAAGTAAAAAAAATATTTTTGAAAAAAGTTAATAAAATAAATATTCATGGAGCAGAAGATTCAATATTGTTAAGATGGCAAACTGATCTACAGACATAGTGCACACCCTATCAAAATTTCAGCTGTATTCTTCGTATAGTTTGACAAACTGAACCTAAAATTCATATGAAAATTCAAGAGCCCAGAGTAGCCAAACAATTTTGCACAGGAAGAACAAAGCTAGAGGACTTGCAATTCCCAATTTCAAATCTTACTTCAGAGCAACAGTAATCAAGACAATATGGTACTAATATAAGACATAGAGATCAATGGAATAGAACAGGGAATCCAAAAATAAACCCTCACATTTACAGTTAATTGATTTTTGGCAAAGGTGCCAAGACAAGTAAATGGAAAAAGAATCATCTTTTCTACAAATGTGCTGAGAAAGCTGGACAGCCACAGGCAAAAGAATGAAATTGGACCCTTACCTCACACCATATACAAAATTAACTCAAAATGTATCAAAGACCTAAATGTAAAAACTAAAACTACAAAACTGTTAGAAAAACATAGACATACATCTTCATGATCTTGGATTTGGCAATGATTTCTTAGATATAAAACCAAAAGTGTAAGCACCAAAGGAAACATGGATAAATTAGACTTCATCAAAATTCAAACTTTTGTGCTTCAAAGAATACTATGAAGATACTAAAAAGGCAACTCATAGAATGGGAGAAAATTTTTGTAAAACATATATCTCATAAGGGATTTGTCTCTAGCTTATATAAAAGACCTCTCAGGAGGGGGGCGGAGCAAGATGGCGGAGGAGTAGGAGACCTGGATTTCGTCTCCTCTCAGGAATTCAGCTGGATAGGGATCAAACCATTCTGAACACCTACAAACTCAACAGGAGATTGAAGAAAAGAAGAGCAACAACTCTCTCATCAGAAAAGCGACCACTTTCTGGAAGGTAGGACGTGCGGAGAAGTGAATCCGAGGC
>NW_027693412.1:0-355 GCF_054177405.1 Leptonychotes weddellii | reverse complement strand
TGATCCGGGGGTCCTGGAATCGAGCCCCTTGTCAGGCTCCCTGCTCAGCGGGGAGTCTGCTTATCTCTCTTCCTCTGCCTGCTGGTCCCCCTGCTTGTGCTCTCTCTCTCAAATAAATAAATAAAATCTTTAAAAAGAAAAAAAGACTAGTCAAAAACAGTTGATCTGGTTTAAATTTTCCATTTAACAGGGCGGAAGTGCACTTACGTTTAGCTGTGTGACTTGCCCAGAATCATTGGTACCCCTCCAGAGTATGTTAAAAACAAAACAAAGGAGAATAAAGCACATTATCAGAAAAGATGGTCTTTTCTTTGATTATATAAACCTTTAACATTTAAAAAGACTTTTTTTTTTT
>NW_027693411.1:0-355 GCF_054177405.1 Leptonychotes weddellii | reverse complement strand
GGGACGTGAAAAATATTTTAACCAAAAGTAGGCATGGGATGGTGGAGAGAAAGGCTTCCAGCATTATCTGCAAGCGTCACATTCTCATTTCCCTTCTGCTGACCAATGTGCCACAGAGAGGCTGGTTCAATGCCCGATACTCAGAAGCATCTGAACAAACAAACTTACTGAAGATGGGAGAAGTGTTCCCGGTGTGGATAAAGACACTTAGGATATTTTTGTATTGCTTTTCCTTCCAGTTATTAGAAACTTAATTAGATTTTCAACATGGACAAAGGTGCATTTGAATTGGCCAGGGCAAGAAGTCAACATACTCACCTTTTTGGAGGTTCCCACACAGTGTTCCTCTGTTCCA
>NW_027693410.1:0-355 GCF_054177405.1 Leptonychotes weddellii | reverse complement strand
TGTAAGAGAATAAAGTCTATTGTTTTAAGCCATCAAATTTATACTATTTTTTCTTCAGAAGCCACAGGAAACTGCAATCCATAGGTTGAGAATATAATAGACTTGAAAATATAGTAAATGCCAAATAATATCAGGCAAAACAAAACAAAAAATTCAACCCCAGAAACTTAAGAAAGGTAAGCCATCAAATATATGATCTACTTATTTAATCAAGAAATAAGATAGACTAGAGAACAAAAGGTAAAACTAAAAGTAACGATAGTAATATCGGCAAATACCTCATTAATCACTTATAATATACCATATATAGTGATAAGAATTTAAGATACATCATTTAATTTTCATGGATATCTTA
>NW_027693409.1:0-355 GCF_054177405.1 Leptonychotes weddellii | reverse complement strand
GCGTGCCCCACCTTCGTGAGGTCCCCGGGGCCGGCACAGTCAGAGACGGAGACGAGACGGCGGGCGCCGGGGCGGGGGAGGGGATGGGGAGCGAGCTTCCGTCTGGGAGGATGAGCGAGTTGTAGGGCTGGAGGGTGGGGCTAGCTGCACAACACGGCAAACGTGCTGGATGCCGCTGAAATGTACACGTGAAATGGTTAACACAGGGGCACCTGGGTGGCTCAGTCGGTTAAGTGTCCAACTCCGGGTCTCAGCTCAAGTCATGATCTCAGGGTCATGAGATCAAGCCCTGCATTGGGCTCTGTGATCAGCACGGAGTCTGCTTGAGATTTTCTCTCTCCCTCTGCCCCTCCCC
>NW_027693408.1:0-355 GCF_054177405.1 Leptonychotes weddellii | reverse complement strand
AAAAAAAAAAAAGAAAAAGAAAAAGAAAATCAAGAGAATGATTATTACAAAAGAATAGCTGTGGGGGTAAGGCCCTTCAACTGGGGGGGGGGCTTGTATGGCATAGTCTTTTTATTCCTTAACCTAAGGGACAGAAACATAGATGTTCATTATTTTGTTTTAATGTATGTGTGTGTATATGTTTAAAATACCTCTTCTGTGTGATGTATTTTGTAGTAAACATATGGCCAAAAAAAGAAAGAAAGAAAGAAACTATGGAACGTTACACAGCTTTTAAAGAGTGAAACGGGTATCTGTACTGATACGGGAAGATCTCTAAGACACACTGACAAGTCAAAATGGCATGGAGCAGAGA
>NW_027693407.1:0-355 GCF_054177405.1 Leptonychotes weddellii | reverse complement strand
CTCTATGGATATAAAATCAAATATATGTATTATATATATGTAGTGAATCTTTGTCTTTTTGTTGTTGTTGCTGTTGTTAACACAAGTGATGGCATTTTTACACAGAGTTCTGCACCTTGCGTTTTTCACTTAAAAGTATACCTGGGATGGGATGGGGTACCCGGGTGGCTCAGTCGGTTAAGCATCCGACTCTTGGTTTCAGCTCAGGTCATGATCTCAGAGTCGTGAGATCGAGTCCTGGATCGGGCTCTGTGCTCAGCACAGAGTCTGCTTGAGGGTCTCTGCCTCTCCCTCTGCTCCTCCCACGTACACGTGCATGCACGCACTCTTTCTCAATTAATTAGTTAATTAATTT
>NW_027693406.1:0-355 GCF_054177405.1 Leptonychotes weddellii | reverse complement strand
AAAAAAAAGGGAGACAATGGTTCAGATTGGTGGAAACAAAGAAAGGATTTTGTGGCAAGAGATCCAAAGAATTTGAGGAGTAAACTGTTGATGTTTTCCATTAAAGAGTCTATGGGTTGTAGAAATTTTTGTAATGAGCAATCAAAATATTTGCCTGGGCGAAAACTCTTAGATAAATTTAGTCATGCTATTAAAAACAGAGGAATAGCTAAGTCATCTTAATGTAGATATTAAGGTATGGTTTATGGGACACCTGGGTGGCTCAGATGGTTAAGAGTCGGCCTTCAGCTCAGGCCATGATCCCAAGGTCCTGGGATGGAGCCCCATGTCAGGCTCCCAGCTTGGCGGGGAGTCT
>NW_027693405.1:0-355 GCF_054177405.1 Leptonychotes weddellii | reverse complement strand
ATGTGGGACTCGATCCCAGGACCCTGGGATCATGACCTGAGCCGAAGGCAGACGCCCAACGACTGAGCCACCCAGGCGCCCCCCTTACGATTCTCTTAATAACATTTCCTTTTCTCTAGCTTGCTCTATTGAAAGAACACAGTACATAATACATACAACATTCAAAATCTGTGTTAATCGACTTTATGTTATTGGTAAGGCTTCCAGTCAACTGTAGGCTAATAGTCAAGTTTTTAGAGAGTCAAAAGTTATATGCAGATTTTCAACTGCGCGGGGTCAGCACACCTAACCCACACATTGTTAAAGGGTCAACCGTACAGGGGCGCCTGGGTGGCTCAGTCGTTAAGCATCTGCC
>NW_027693404.1:0-355 GCF_054177405.1 Leptonychotes weddellii | reverse complement strand
AGATAGAGAGATAGAGAGAGAGAGAGAGAAAGAGAGATAGAGAGATAGAGAGAGAAGAGAGAGATAGAGATAGAGATAGAGAGAGATAGAGAGATAGAGAGAGAGATAGAGAGGGATGATAGAGATGGAGATGATAGAGATAGAGATGATAGAGATAGAGATGATAGAGATGACAGAGATTGATTGAGATGATAGACATGATAGAGATGATTGATAGAGATGATAGAGATGATTGATAGAGATGATAGAGATGATTGATAGAGATAGAGAGAGATAGAGATGATAGAGATAGATAGAGATGATAGATAGAGATAGAGATGATATAGAGATGATAGAGATAGAGATGAAAGATAAA
>NW_027693403.1:0-355 GCF_054177405.1 Leptonychotes weddellii | reverse complement strand
CCCCCAGTCCAGGGACAGAGCTTGCATGGCCTGTGGGCAGGAGGGGTCTCTGCAGCCCCGTGAGAAGCTGCTTCCTGCAGAGATGCACTCGGTGTGGACCGAAAATGTGCTCGTGCTTCGGATCCCAGATCTCCTGACATTCATGCTCTCGCTGTTAGGGCTCAGGACAGTGCAGGGGAGCAAGTTCACGTGACCTGTTCAAGGGACGCTCCCCGGGGACCAGGAGGGATTCCAGCCTCGCCTCAGGTTCATGGCACCGTCCTGCCTTCCAAGACTCAAGGAGAGCACATAGGATGGATTTCATGAAGAAGATGGGTTCTAGGGTTTTCTCCTTTATTCCTAGTGAAAACCATTC
>NW_027693402.1:0-6746 GCF_054177405.1 Leptonychotes weddellii | reverse complement strand
AGCCCGACGTCGGGCTCGATCCCAGGACCCTGGGATCATGACCTGAGCTGAAGGCAGACTTTTTTTTTTAAGATTTTATTTATTTATTTGACAGAGAGAGACACAGCGAGAGAGGGAACACAAGCAGGGGGACTGGGAGGGGGAGAAACAGCCTTCCCCCGAGCAGGGAGCCCGACGCAGGGTTCGATCCAGGACCCCGGGACCATGACCTGGGCTGAAGGCAGACGCCCAACGCCTGAGCCCCCAGGCGCCCTGAGCACTGACTGCATCGACTACTTCTCCCATCCGATGTCTGCTGGCTTATTGTGCTGCTTACAGCACGTTAACTCATGAGGACTTACTATCTGCCAGTCACACGCCACCGTGACTCTTCTAGGGTGTGGACGTGTGTCTGGGGCACCATCCTCCTGCAGGACACTCTGGAGGCTCTTACTGTGTGCCCTCCACCAGGGGACGCAACACGAGGTGCTCACCCCAACGTCCCGGTGCACGCTTCGGGGCAGAGATGCCGATCGGCTCCGCTGCCGTATTCCAGAGAGGAGGGTGGGCACCGTGGGACGCCAGCACCCGTCAGGGAGGGCCCTCAGTTTTCCGTGATTGAGGAAACCGGCCCCAGTTCTCCGAGTGCCACTGCGGAGTCTGCCTTCTCTAGGAAATAACGTGACAGTGACAGAATCCTCTGACTAAGGCAGGTTCTCACGCGGCTTGCTCACAGACGTTGCCTCTAACTTCCTACCTCGTGGAATACCCCAGACGCTGATAAGTGTGCATCTGCCACTGCTGTGTGGATTAAAACCAGGCACGTTAAATGGCTCAGAACCGCCCTGGAACTGTGTCCACACCGCTCCTGCAGACCCTTGTTTCAGCGAGAACACCATTACAGGAATGAAAATGCACACGGCTATTTTCTCTATCAGTCTTTGTTTCCATATTTTGGAAGTCATGCCACAATCTTGGGTACATGGGAAAATACCACTTATGTATGAGCGTTTTCTGAGCTTAAGAAGATGGGTACAAAATACATCTAGTTTCTTGACATCTTGAATAAGAAAGGGCCTCTGTCTTACTGTTCTGTCTTAACAAGTATCTTCACAGTGCAGTGCTTACTCTTACAGAACATTGACACTTTTTCTGGAGGACATGATACGGGATCATTCTAAGGAAATTAATCCCCTGATCCTAGGTTTCATATGTGCTTTTTCCCAAGACCTATTACTCTTAGAAAGCATCTGATTGTGCTTGTACGTCTTTCCCCTCGGTTCTCATGCTGCCTTTCCCCCGCTTTATGAAGTGCACGTGGGCACCTGCCTTCCCAGCACGATCTTACTGTTCCGCTTGCCCGGCTAAGCAGTGACCCTCAGAGGAAGGGGCAGTGCATGGTGGACTTGCTGCTGAAGAAAACAATGGCTGCAACGAAGAGGGAACACTTTTAGGTTTCCGATTTCTAACTTTCAGCATCACTGAAATAGGACAATGAATGAAAATACTTGTTGGTGAAAGATACCGCTTTCCGAAGGACGTGCAACAGTTGAGGGTGTTGCCATAACCAGATGCCGCACCGTCATCCTGATCTAAGTGTCTCAGCGCTGATAGCACTCAGCAGCGGGTGCTTGGCTGTCTTCTTCACTAACACGTGACATTTACCCATGCACACATTAAGGAATCGTGAAAAATCTCTATCCGTCTCACTAGGAGATGCATTGCCAGCTAAATTTTAATATTTAATAAAAAATTTTAGGGTATTTATATTTTAGGCTCAATTATGTACCTGTCAGAGTAATGGTAATTTAATCAAATAGCATTTTTTACCATTTAGAATCTTTGTCACAGAAAATTGAAAATACATTCCTGATTGTATATCTGTACATGTATGTATGTATGTCCGTGTGTGTGTACACACAGAAAGAAGTCTTTATAAACATGTCGGGTGCCTGGGTGGCTCAGTCTAAGGTTAAGCGTCTGCCTTCGGCTCAGGTCATGATCCCAGGGTCCTGGGATGGAGCCCCGCATCAGGCTCCCTGCTCAGCGGGAAGCCTGCTTCTCCCTCTCCCACTCCCCCTGCTTGTGTTCCCTCTCTCGCTGTGTCTCTCTCTGTCAAATAAATAAATAAAAATCTTAAAACACACACACACAAAAAAAAACTGTGGTCCTGGGGCGCCTGGGTGGCTCAGTCATTAAGCGTCTGCCTTCGGCTCAGGTCATGATCCCAGGGTCCTGGGATCGAGCCCGCGTCGGGCTCCCTGCTCGGCGGGAAGCCTGCTTCTCCCTCTCCCACTCCCCCTGCTTGTGTTCCCTCTCTCGCCGTGTCTCTCTCTGTCAAATAAATAAATAAAATCTTTAAAAAAAAACAAAACTAAACATGCATCATGGTAGGATACAGTTCTGTGAGGGAAGGTGGAATGGAAATAAGAATTTAAGGACAAAAATGCAGAACGTAACATCTTTAACCATCGAAGATGAACTTGTTCATATGTTTTCCGGTGGACGGTAGTTGGGATGAAATTGGTGTGACAGTTCCATTCCCACTGATGCCTGTGAGAGGGGACGATATAAAAGTTTTATTTCAAAATTTCAGTGTAAGTCATAAAACATTTTATGTCATTTTCTACTGTTAAACTTACGGAGAAGAATTTCAGGTGTCAACTTAGAAGCGTGCACAAGTGTACGTGTAAGAGTTTTCTGGAATCCTGTAAAACACCCACGATGAGTATCTGTGCAGACCAGTGCCGTCTGTGACCTTGATCCTGTGGGCACGGTGTTAGTACGGCGTTCGGGGACTTGTGACATCGACAGGGCAGTGGAAGGCACATGCCGGTGTCTGCCCGTCCTCTGTCCCCAAGGCCCTGTGTGATCTCTTCTGGGAGGCAGAAGCCCTTGTCTGCCAGGTGGGGCCCTCCCAGTTGTTCCCCCCCGGCCCCTCCCACACTCACCTCTGTGTGTCTGGCTATACTTCTCCCCTGCACTGGCCTCCTTGCTGCTTTCCCTGCTCAGTAAGGAGGCACTGACCCCGGGAGGGACCAAGTTTGGAGCTGGAGACTTCTGGCAGGCGGCGTGATGCTTCTCTGAAAGGGTTCTGTCCACGGAGCTCACGTGCCCCCTTCCCCACGTTGGCCACGCCCGTTCGGGAGACCTGTCTGTGCTTTCACTGCTCAGCGAGGTGGGTCTGAGGGGTGCTGGCCCCATCCCCGTGGCTGCCGTCGTCTGGCTCCTGGAGCTCTTCCGTCCCTGACAGTGTGTCCCTGTCAGCGTGGCTCAGATTCCAGGACTCTGGACACGATGGTCCGGAGAGAGAGTTAGCCGAGGATTTAGATGCTGTCACAATTCCCAAAGTCCCCCCCATGGTAAAGATGCTGGAGCAGCCTGCACGTGTGGGCAGATTGCTGGGAACCTGTGTGGCTCTGAGGCCCAAACACGTGGATGTGAGCCCGCATGTGTGTGCTGTTCACGAGACACACACACAAGAACGGTTCTCCAGAAATGTGATGCTGCTGTGCGGACAGGGCTTGGAGCACGGCCATGGCCGGGGCGTGGAGGGCTCGGAGGTGGCGGGAGAGAGCATCTCCTGTGGTCAACTTACTCCAATTGAGTGATTTTGAAAAATCATCTTAATTTTTGCCAATGAGAAGTAGCTTCTTGGAGGGAGTGCCTGTGCGTGGAAGGTGCCCACTCAGCCTCTGTGCTCAGAGGCTCTGTAGCCGGACCGGCCTCCCCGCTCTGGACGAGGGACGCTTTGTCCCTTGACCTGTCTGCAGCCGAAGGTGCAAGTCATGTTTTGGGATTTCTTTGTCAGATCATTAAGGGCAAATAATGCCTTTCCCTTTAGCTTTTTCCCCCTTTCCCTTCTTGCTGTTTTGTTGTTGTAACAAAGTAGCCACAGAACGTGAATATTACCATAAACAAACGGGTTCTTTAATCTCTTTGGCTCAGTCTTCCTTCACAAAGCGAACCTCCTGACTTGCGGCTTCCTGTCCCACCTGATACAGTTTTTACCCAGTCTGTTCAAGCAGGTTCTTCTTCCCTTGGAAAATCTTTTGTGCCTTTTCTTCGAAGTTGTCTGCGTCTGGGCCATGACACCACCAGCATCCTGATGGGTGTCCTGCATCTCATGTCCCTCCAGCCAGCCAGCTTTCTGCACCGCGGCAACATTCATACTCTGAAATGTGCACTTTGTGCCCATTGTAAACCACAAATGAGCCAGCCGGTCAAGCTGAGGGAGAGCGTCCTCCTGAAAATACTTCTCCTTGGAGCCGCGAGGAGGACCAGCCCTGTGTATACACACCTTGACCTTAGTCCAGGAGACTGATTTTGGAGAACACAGCTGTAGTTTTTAAGTAAAGAAAAAATTCCTTTTTCCCTCTCTCCCCTTCTTCAAAGAGAACATCGTTTTTTTCATGTTTGTGTGGTTTGGAGGAGGGCCGGGGTCGGTCCTGGTCGGTGGCCCTTCAGCCAGAGCAGCGCAGACTCAGGGCAGGAATCGCCACCGATGCTGCTCCTGGTTCCCATCCCCTCCTTTGGGGGAAGCTGGAGGTGAGAGGTGGTTCCCAGGAGCTGCACCTGCCGCCCTGGCTGGGAGGCCGCCCACGCTGCGGGTCCCCTCGCCTGTGTTCCTGGCTGCTCTGGGCCCTGCCTTCCCAGGTGGCTCGGTCCACATACTGCGGATTATTTTATGGGGGGACTTGCTGTGGATTGAATGTTTGATCCCCTCAAAATTCACGTGTTGCCGCCCTAACTCCCAGTGTGACTGTGTTGGGAAGGGGTGTCATTGGGAAAGAAGGTTGGGTGAGATCCTGAGGTTTGGGCCCCACAGTGGGGTCAGCGCCCATGTAAAAGACACAGCAGAATTCCTGTCTGCCTTGGGAGGAGGGCACAGCGCGTAGGCAGGGTCCGCAAGCCGGGCGGGGCAGTCACCAGCGCCTGGATCCAGGGCTCCCAGCCTCAAGAACTGTGAGAAAGAGGTCCTAGGAGCCCAAGCCGACTCGGAGCTGACTGAGCCTGCAGGAGGATTTCCACGCACAGGAGCCATGTGTCACAAGATCCACGAGCAGGACGAGCATGCCCGGGGGGCTCAGCGTGTGCGGCCCGCGTTTGCACTCACTCGTGGGCACCTGGGGCAGCTTGCAGTGAGGCTGGGGGCTTAGGGACCAAAATCAGCCTGATCACATGTGATAGCGGCTCAGCTCCGGTGACCCCGTCACCCCAAAACCCAGACCCTGGGCGGCTCGGGATTCGGATGGTGCACACGGAGTGATGTGTTCATTTGAGGAGGCGATGTCAGCGTCGGCCTGCCCCTTGGTGCAACGGGGGGGCTTGAGCGCTCGCGCCGCGGGCTTCACGGTAAATGCCGCTCTCCCGTAGCAGGAGAGTCATACCGGCGGCAAGTGTGCTCGCTGGCAATGAAATGCCGTCGTGCTTGGGTGGATTCGGAAGCTTTTACGTTTCCCCCAGATCTGGGGTCAAGCCCTCCATCTTTCTCATGGCGGCTCGTTACAGTTATTCCGTAGCAAGAAGGATGTTTCTGGGGTGTGGGCGGCCAGACTCCAGGTGGTCCGGCCGCTGGTGCCCGGGCCTGTGGGGTCTCCCATGGTGGCTTCATGCCGTTCCCAGCGCTGCTGTGAGTGGACTCGGGTACACTTTGATCTTACAGAGGAGACGCGTCACCTACATCTTTGGTAAACTCGTCGTCGTCAGATGAAGCCTGTCAGCCTGAGGACGGGCTCTGAGGGCAGAGCACGTGAGCAGACGTGACCCCGAGAGCACAGTTGGGGAGGCGGGCGTCGTGCCGTTCCCAGACTAGCCTCCTTCCTTGACTTCCGGCAGTGTTTTCACAAGAGACCTTCTCAAAGTACTGGTGTGACCCATGAGGAAGTAGGGCAGAAGCCTCTGTTGTCCCCGGTACCCCAGTACCCCAGCAAGGACAGTTTCATTGCACCCATCGGGTTAGTGCACCCAGCCATTGTTCCGAGCATTGTCTCTGGCGTGGCGGTCCCCTGGTGGATACCTGAGGGCCTCCGCGGATGTCCGCAGCGCCAACACGGGGCCCTGGTGCTCCCGCTGATCCCGAGCAGGTGGACACGGACCTGCTCCCACTTATCTTCCAGGGTGAAGGGACTGCTCTAGTTTTCCCCATGTCGTCCAAGCGTGGGTGGTTTGCTTTCTTCCTGTTGAGTTCCTGGAGTTCTTTATATGTCCTGGATGCATAAAACCTCGCCAGATCTGTCACTGCAGAGAGTTCCCCTGTCTGTACTTTGTCCTGTTATTCTCTGAACGGTCTCAGATGCAGAAGACTCTGTTGTAGGCGGTTAATCTGCAGGTGGATCATTCTCTTTTTTAAAAAATTTTTATTATGTTAGTCACCATACATTACATCATTAGTTTTTGATGTGGTGATCCACGATTCATTGTTTGCATATAACACCCAGTGCTCCATGCAGTGCGTGCCCTCCTTAATACCCATTGGTATTGGCTAACCAATCCCCCTTCCCCCCTCGTCCCCTCTAAAACCCTCAGTTTGTTTCTCGGAGTCCATAGTCTCTCATGGTTCATCTCCCCCTCCGATATCCCCCCTTCATTTTCCCCTTCCTTCTCCTAATGTCCTCCATGCTATTCCTTATGTTCCACAAATAAGTGAAACCATATGATAATTGACTTTCTCTGCTTGACTTATTTCACCTAGCACAATCTCCTCTAGTCTCATCCATGTTGATGTAAAAGTGGGGTATTCATCCTTTCTGATGGCTGAGTAATAT
>NW_027693401.1:0-355 GCF_054177405.1 Leptonychotes weddellii | reverse complement strand
AGAGGGCAGAATGTTTGTTAACAGGGGCTGGCGGTGGAGGAGATGGAAATGGGGAAGTGGTGTTCAAAGGGCACCAGGTTTTGGTTATGCAAGATGAAAAAGTCCTTGACATCTACGGTACAGCACAGTGTCTGTAGTTACAGCGTACATCAAAGTTCACTAAGAGGATAGGCCTTATGTTACATGTTCTTTTTAAGTGAATTGTACACTTAAAAATTTGTTAAAAGGGTATATCTCATGTTAAGGGTTACCACAATAAACAAAAAAGTGTACAGCCACTCTGGGGGCAAAAAAGGTTTGTATAGGCTTTAGATGACCAAAGGGGGGCATGGCATGAAAATTTTATGAATTTTGT
>NW_027693400.1:0-355 GCF_054177405.1 Leptonychotes weddellii | reverse complement strand
GCGTCTTTCCTGCATGCACTGTCGCTTCGGAAATGTGGATGGTGCTGTGTGCGTGTTCTCGGTTCCCGGCGTGCATCCGCATCTCAGGCCGACCTGGACTCAACCCTAAGGTGAAGGCCACAAAACGTCCCCGGTGTCCTCTGGCTGAAATCTTCGCTGGCTGCCTGTCCTCGTCCAGCCCTGGATTTGGCAGTTGGGTGTCACGGTGCAAGGAGAGGTTTGAGAGGAAAGAGCGCAGCGAGTCAGCATCCCGCCTCTTGGTACCCGGAGACCGGGCAGCGACAGATGTCCAGGACGGATCTGTTCTCTGGGCAGCCAGCCGGCTGGCCATCCCACTGAGACACTTGTCCCCGGC
>NW_027693399.1:0-355 GCF_054177405.1 Leptonychotes weddellii | reverse complement strand
TTAGGGTTCTCCAGAGAAACAGAATGCATAGGAGATAGATAAATAGATGATAGATGATAGATAGATAGATAGATAGATAGATAGATAGATAGATAAGGAGATGTATTATAGACAAGAAGATGTATTATATTGTATTATATTTTTTAAATTTTTACATTTTTAAATTAACATATAATGTATTATTTATTTCAGGGGTACAGGTTTGTGATTCATCAGTCTTACACAATTCACAGCGCTCACCATAGCACATACCCTCCCCAATGTCCATCACCCAGCCACCCTATCCCTCCCACCCCCCTCCACTCCAGCAAACCTCAGTTTGTTTCCTGAGATTAAGAGTTTCTTATGGTTTTGT
>NW_027693398.1:0-355 GCF_054177405.1 Leptonychotes weddellii | reverse complement strand
AACCACACTCTCAACTCAGAAATAAATCCCACTTGATCATGGTGAATAATTCTTTTAATATACTGTTGGATTTGATCTGCTAGTATTTTGTTGAGAATTTTTGCATCCACGTTCATCAGGGATATTGGCCCATAATTCTTTTTTTAGTGAGGTCTTTGTCTGGTTTTGGAATCAAGTTAATGTTGGCCTTGTAAAATGAGTTTGGAAGTTTTCCTTCCATTTCTATTTCTTGGAACAGGTTGAGGAGAATAGGTATTAACTCCTCTTTAAATGTCTGATAGAATTCCCCTGGGAAGTCATCTAGCCCTGGACTTTTGTGTGTGGGGAGATTTTTGATTACTGATTCAATGTCTTG
>NW_027693397.1:0-355 GCF_054177405.1 Leptonychotes weddellii | reverse complement strand
TGTATCAAGTTTGAGGTTTGGACCCAACTTTATTTTTTTCCAGTTGGGATATCCACTTACTGCAACCTATTCATTGTATAAACATAGGTTTTTCTTTAATTTCAGAGAAAATCAGGATAATGTCATTTTATTGAGTTCCAGCTAAAAGTCTCCTTTGTTTTACTTAGATTTCTAAGAGTCATAAAGAAGAAAAAGATCTCTTGCCTAAAACCCACATGTGGCAGGATGAAATTGCCATGCTAAGACTGGAAATAGACACAGTAAACAATAAGAACCAGGAAATGGAAAAGAAATATTGTGAAGACATTGAAATTATAAAAGAAAAGAATGTCAGTCTTCTAAAGACCATAAAACT
>NW_027693396.1:0-355 GCF_054177405.1 Leptonychotes weddellii | reverse complement strand
GGCGGGCGGGCGAAGCTGCCTGCAGAAGCTTCTGGAAAGAGCCCTCTGTGTGCAGGAGAATCCCTGGACTCGGTAGAAAAGTCAGCGAGGTGTCCTAGCATCCGAGCCCCGCGCCCTGCCCCATGGCTCAGGAGGGCCACGGGCGGGGACGGGGCCGGGGGGGGGACAGAGAACGGGGGCGCAGAGGACGGAAGGCTGGAGAGAAAGGCAGTGAGGGCAAAGGGCGAGGGCAACGGTCCGAGTCCGCGGGACTCGGTCGCCTCGGGCTGCGCGCACGGGGCTGCAGCCGGTGGCACCGGGTGTCGCCCGCGCTTCGTGGGGACCGTCCAGGACGGCGGGGCTGGCCTCCCCGGAA
>NW_027693395.1:0-355 GCF_054177405.1 Leptonychotes weddellii | reverse complement strand
CCTGACTGCTGTCTCAAATTCCACACCTACCTCCCTGCACTCTTCTCAATGCACAAATCAGAATGACTTTTTAAAGTGTAAATTGACTTACATGGCTTCCCTTTGCTCTTAGAATAAAAGTTCAACAGAACTTTGCCTGATTTTTCCCCTTGTTACATCTCTGATCTTGTCTCCAACTACTCTTTTCCTTACACTACAACCACAGTGGGCTTTTTGCTGTACTTTGAAGTACCAGAAAACACACACTTCTTTTTTTTTTTTTTATGTAGTGTTCCATGATTCATTGGTTGTGTATAACACCCAGTGCTCCATGCAGAACGTGGCCTCTTTAATACCTATCACCAGGCTAACCCAT
>NW_027693394.1:0-355 GCF_054177405.1 Leptonychotes weddellii | reverse complement strand
CACGTTTGGGCAAGATGGGGGCGTTTCCTGTCATCACAGTTGGGGACACGCTGCTGGTGCAGGGGTGGGGGCAGAGAGGCTTCTAAACGTCCTCCACGGCCAGGACCCCACGCCCTGTGCCGAGGGCGCCACCGAGAAGCCTGCACGGCACCCCTGCTGTCCTTGAAACCCTAGTTCTCCGTCATGTGCTGGGAGTGGACGGAGTGTGGAGTGGGGTGTGGAAGGCCGGCCCGAGGCGTCCTCAGCCTGGTGGACGTTTTACAGACCAGCCCCGGTCTTCTGCGGACTGCCGGGGAAAATACTGATGCTGCCCCATCTTTCATGGACATCCGGCTGTACCAGTCCACCTTCCCGC
>NW_027693393.1:0-355 GCF_054177405.1 Leptonychotes weddellii | reverse complement strand
CCCCCTTCATTTTTCCCTTCCTAATCGCCTCTTCTTAGAAGGACAGAAGTCATATTGGGTTAGGACCCAGCCATATGACCTGAATTACCTCCTTAAAGACTGTTTCTCCAAATACAGTCACATTCTGGATTCTAGAGATGAGAATTTCCACATGAGTTTCGAGGGGAGCATAGTTCATCCCATAACACAGGGACTCAAACAGATGCTTGTGTCCCAAGGCTCCTAGCCATCTTATTTGCAATAATAAGAAGGTGGAAACAACCCAAATGCTCACCAACGGATAAATGGATAAATAAAATGTGGTATCTACACACAGTGGAATATTATTCAGCCAGAAAGATGAATGAAATTCTGA
>NW_027693392.1:0-355 GCF_054177405.1 Leptonychotes weddellii | reverse complement strand
ACCCACAGGCAAACATGCGGGTGAGCATGATAACTGTATTCACTTTTTTCCTCTGAGGGGCAGGTTATCTGGAGACCGGATGCTTCTGTCACTGGATAGGCCACCCTGAACAAGGTTGGGTGCACAAGGACACGCCCTCCAAGCTTTGAGTTTGTCGTGCCCACTGTCTAGTGAGGGGGACACAAGGGGCAGCAGGACTTGTCCTGTAGGTGGTGGCCCAAGATACCTAGCCTAGGAGGGCTAGTGGCTCGGCCAGCCTGAGGCTCCAACACCCCTGACTAATGTTTCAAGGCAGTGTTGGTGGCCTGAGCTCCAGCCTCATGTTGGGAGGCCTTCTTCGGGTGCTGACCCAGGA
>NW_027693391.1:0-6746 GCF_054177405.1 Leptonychotes weddellii | reverse complement strand
TTAAAGCCACATTTCTAGATAATTGTTACCAAGCAAATGTGTAAATAGAAGAAGATCAAGAATTCACTCTGTTTCTGGTTCTGTCCCTTAAGGTCAAATCCAGAGGCAGTATGGAGGGAGAGATGGAAGGAGAATTTGGAGAAAGTTTTCTCCAACAATGGAATATGTGGGTCATGCCTTGAATCCCTCTACGTAGTAACCGTGGGACAGCCAGGTTTGAGGGTGGGAGAATAAAAATAGGAAGGAAGATGTTAGAATTCTGTCTCACTTTTCATCTTCTCTTGCCTTGGGTTGTCAGTGTGCTGCCCCTACACAGGGGTAATTCCTCAATTCCTCCTCTCCTTCTTCTTGCTAAGTGACACAGAACTGTCACTTAGAACTCTGGAGCAGGGAGGCTTTGTGAAAAAAAAAGACCACTAGCCTTGGAAATGTTTTATCTAACCTCTGATCCAAATCTACATGGCTGGTAGGGTTTGGTTTAAACTCACACAGTCCAATTTTGAAGCATATTATTGTTATCAATTGGCATAAATAATGTTTATATTAAGGATATTGAATGTTTTATTCCATCACTTTGTTTTTTGCTTTCAATGTCAATTTTTTCTGAAGAAAATAATGCAGTTATGTCTGTATTATCTCACTGTGATATTCTAAATTGCACTCATGCTTAGAAAGCTATTTCTATTCAGAAATTAAATGAACCTATGTATGAACCTTGTACAATATATTTTTGCTTATATTTTATGCATTTAAATCTTTAATCTGTTTGAGATATATTTTGGTGCAAAGTGGGAGGAGAGACCATTGAATTTTTTTCCCATATAGCTGCCAAGTTTCCCAGTATCACTTAAAATTAATTCCATTCTCCAGTTTCTTATGGAGATGTTTGCTTTATCAAAATTTGTGTTCTAATATATACTACAATTTTTACTTTGTTTCATTGATCACATCTGTTTTCATGTGTACCTACAATATTATGTAATGATTACATCTCTTTATGTTTCTGTGTTCATGGCTAGTACAAAGAGCCAACTTCATTATTACATTTTCTGGGAAAAGTTATAGTTGTTTCCACCTGTACTTTTTCCAAATTATTACCCAGTTTCTGAAAAATAATTGTTGAAGTTCTAATTAGAATTTCAGTTGTTCATTTGGAAAGAATTAACAGTCCAGGCCAAGGTTAAAAATCTGGTACAACAGAACCAAAAAATCAATTAGAACGAAGTATCAACCCAATGCAGTTATCTGTTTTCTTTGATATCTCTCTGAAGTTGGGTAGTTTGCCTTACAGCTCCTTCACATTGCTTTTTAGGATACCCTTCTTCATTTCACATTTGAAGAGTCTGATATTGTGTCCTCATAATATCTTCAAACTGCTTGTTGCTTCTAATGAGTTTTATGTGTTTATCTTAAATCTAGTTAGTTACTTGCTATATCTTATTAATTCTAAGCGTTCTTAATTCCTCTAGCTTTCCTGGATTTATGTGTCTCTTCCTTTTAAATTAAAAAAAAAAACTGCTTCAATTTCACATTTTATTTCTTTAACCAGAACTTCCAGAATAATGTGAAATATCATGTACACTTTGAAATAGAAATACAGGGATACAAGCAGAGCTGGAAACTTGTAATTAAAGAGAAAATTAGATAGAAATGGCACTAAGACTGCTGAAGGAAATATTACAGATCACTCAGCCACTTGGACCTTAAACTTGCTGCTCCTAATCCAACCTCTACCTGGGTGAAGGAAGCCAACATCTATGGGGCTCTTCAAACCAGAAATTTGGGAATCACTCCAGAATCTTCATATCTATTTACTTCCAATTTATCATCATTTTTTTTATTTACTGTTACTTCCTAAATATTACCCTTCTGAATTATCAGGATTTAGACCAGATTCTCACAAATATAATCAAAATTATTACAATAGCTTCCAAACTCATTTCACTATCTCCAGACAAAATTCCCTTCACTTTATCATATGTGCTGTCAATGCAGTATTTTTGCTAAAAAGAAAATCTAACCTGTCACATCAGTCTGTTGCTTAAAATCTTTAGCTGTATTCAAACCAATACAGAATAATTCACCCTTAAACATAAACATCCAGAGTTCTGCAAGACTGGAATCTTATTTATCAACTAAATCTCAGTTTCTCAATTTGTTCACCTCCTTGCCTTGCTCTTGCTATAATAAATTTTTTCTACTTTCGTGGAGACATGTACTCTGTCATAGCTAAACCTTTGAACATGCTTTTTCCTCTTTCTGGAATGCCTTCTGTATCTCCTCTCTATTTTACAATTGCTTGCTTTTAGAGTTAGGTTAAGCATCATTGTAACAAGGAAGTAATTCCAGGTATCCTTCAGGCTGTGTTAACTGCTTCTCTTCAGAGCTCCCACAATACTCTCACACTTCTTTGGTTATAACATTTATCACAATGTATAAGAAACTTTAGACTAGAAAATTATTCTCTCTCTCTCTCCCTCCCTCTCTGTTTCTGTCTCTGCCTCCCTCCCATATTGTTTAGGACTTTGCCTAACAGAATTATTCTCAAAATTATTTTTGCTTTAATTATTCTTCTTCATAATTTAGATTATAAAATGTGAACTAAAACAAGAACAGGAGGATGCTGAAAGTATGAACCACAATAAAATGAGAGTATAATCAAGTACAACTACATTGACTTAGTAATTTTGTCTCCAATACTTTAGAAGTGCAAAGAAAATAACTATCTTAGGTTTAAATTTGTATAAAAATGAAGACCTGTTTGAGGTTAAAGCCATGATATAAAACTAGGCAAATAATATTGTACAACCACAGAGATAGGAAATCCCAAGGAAGAAACACAGCATATTCAGTTATGGATCATGAGATTTTAAAAAGCCATCAGTAAGTCTAATATAAAAGATGTATAATTGGAAATATTAATATCTGAGACTGATATTTGAAGATATTCAGATATTTTGACTTTGGAGGGTAACTGTAAGGTTCATAAGCCCAACAGAGAGCAGAAAATCATATTGAGAATAAAAACATAGAACAACAAAGTTCATTTTCCTTTTCTTTTTCAGTTTTGATTTTCAATAGGAATTTAATCTCCCTTTATTTCTGTCTTTAATGTTTAGAACAGTACCTAATACACAGTAGACACTTGATAAATTCTATTGAATGAATCTATGAATGATTGTTAAACCTCTTTTTTCTATTTTGACTCAATTACTATTGAGAGACATTATGCAGATATAATTGTGCAATATGCTGTAAGTTTTCAGTACTAATATTTAAAATACCAAAGTTGTAAAGTGATTTCCTTCTTATAAAATTTAGTGAATTCTTGTATGTTTTCTTGAGTAACAAAGGAAATGGAGGAGTTAGCATTAGTGCTTTGGAACTGGCATATAACAGTGAACACATGAACACAAATGTGTCCCACATATGTGACAGAAGTTCAAAAACCACTGATTTGTACCATTCCATCATTCTTATTTTAACTCGTTTCCCTGTCTCTGTTTTTCTCCCAAAAGAGCCCTAGTATTTTATTCTACTGTATTTTTGTTCATGCTATTTTCTACTCTTTCTGAAATGCTGCTCCTGCCCAAGCAGCTTGGTGAACTGCTACTTATCCTTAAAGATTCAGCTCAAATGTCATTTCTCCGTGAAACTTTCTTTCTTCTTTATCACACAATATTTTGTACTGACTCTATAATATATGAGCAATTACCTGAAAATCACTTATGCATTTGTCTGCATGTCTTATTATTCATTGAGGGCAGAGAAAACAAAGTCTAGTACAAAGACAATGTAAGCACTTTCTAAATCTTTGATGAATAAAAAGTCTAAAAAAACCACTTAGAACACTTAGATCAACCACTTTCTGATGCTTGTTTGAATGTCTGCTGCAACATACTTAATGCAGTTATCTAAACTCATAGTTGAAATACCAGTCAATCCCTAAAATTTGCATAGAACCAGAAAAGACCCTGAGTAGTCAAAGGAAAGTTGAAAAAGAAAACTAAAGCTGCTGGCATCACAATTCCAGACTTCAAGCTCTGTTACAAAGCTGTAATCAAAAAGACAGTATGGTACTGGCACAAAAACAGACACATCAATGGAAGAGAATAGAGAGCCCAGAAATGGACCTTCAACTCTATGGTCAACTAAATATTCTACAAAGCAGGAAAAAATATCCAATGGAAAAAAGGACAGTCTCTTCAAAATATGGTGTTGGGAAAAATTGGACAGCCACGTGTAGAAGAATGAAACTGGACCATTTTCTTACAACATACACAAAAATAGACTCAAAATAGATGAAAGACCTAAATGTGAGACAGGAATCCATCAAAATCCTAGAAGATAACAACCTCTTTGACCTCAGGTGCAGCAACTTCTGCTAGACACATATCCAAAGGCAAGGGAAACAAAGGCAAAAATGAGCTTGTGGGCCTTCATCAAAATAAAAAGCTTTTCACAGCAAAGGAAACAGAAAAAAAAAACAAAAGACAACTGACAGAATGGGAGAAGACATTTGCAAACAATGTATCAGATAAAGGGCTAGTATCCAAGATCTTTCAAGAACTTATCAAACTCAACACCCAAAGGACAAATAATCCAGTCAAGAAATGGGCAGAAGACATGAACAGACATTTCTCCAAAGAAGACACCCAAATGGCCAACAGACACATGAAAAAAATGCTCAATATCACTCGGCATCAGGAAAATACAAATCAAAACCACAATGAGATACCACCTCATACCAGTGAGAATGGCTAAAATGAACAAGTAAGGAAATGACAAAATGTGAAGATATGGAGAAAGGGGAACCCTCATATACTGTTGGTGGGAATGCAAACTGGTGCAGCCACTCTGGAAAACAGTATGAAGGTTCCTCAAAAAATAGAACTATCCTATGACCCAGCAATTGCACTACTACGTATTTACCCCAAAGACAGAGATGTAGTGAAATGAACGGGCACCTGTACCCCAATGTTTATAGCAGCAATGTCCACAATAGCCAAACTATGGAAAGAGCAGAGATGTCCATCGACAGATGAATGGATAAAGAAGATGTGGGATACACACACACACACACACGCACACACACACACACTGGAATATTACTCCGCCATCAAAAAAAATGAAATGTTGTCATTTGCAATGACATGGATGGAACTAGAAGATATTATGCTAAGCAAAATAAGTCAATCAGAGAAAGACAATTATCATATGATTTCACTCATATGTGGAATTTAAGAGACAAAACAGAGGAGCATAGAGGAAAGGAGGGAAAAATAAAACAAGACAGAATCAAAGAGGGAGACAAACCAAAAGAGATTCTTAACCATAGGAAACAGACAGAGGGTTGCTGGAGGGGATGTGGGTAGTGGGGGATAGGGTAACTGGGTGATGGGCATTAAGGAGGACACATGATGTAATGATCACTGTGTGTTCTGTACAAATGATGAATCACTGAATTTTACCTCTGAAACTAATAATACACTATATGTTAATTAATTGAATGTAAATAAAGTTAAATTATATTTTTAAAAAACCCAAATACCAGTTAATCCTACTTGACACAACTCCTCCCATGGTTGTACAGTTTTGAATAACTGTGTTCATTTCAACAGAAATGTTTCACATTATTATCTTTTTTGTCCTAACATAACCTTTGGATCATTGAAGTAAGTTTAACTCTTCTACTAACTGAATAGCTTTAAATATATAAAGGCAATTGCACATATGCCACTAAAGTCTAATTCTATTCTAATCTGTAATTTCTAAATTAAGATCATTGACCACATTCCTCTAATTCAAACAAAAACATAAAGCAAATTTAACAGGTAAACAAGGCAATTACAAATCTATCAATTTGAGTAATTTATATATTGTGAAATGAAATGAATATTCCTCTAGCATCTGAAATGGACACTGGGAATTTGGAGTATGGTTCACAGAACACATACCTCTGCTAATATGGAAAAATAAAACTATTTCCATGTTCCTGCATATGCTAAAACTCATCTCAACTACACATCACACACAGGCAACACTGACCACATCATGTCATTTTGCTTTCAGTTAAAAAAAAAAAAAAAGCAGCTTTTGATGAAAAGGAAAAGTGAAAATACTAAGTCTAAAATTTTTACTACAAGTGTTGAAAACATTATCTTTGGAAGACAAGTTTGTTTTTTTTTTCATGGATTTTTCCTCATTTTATACCAAAATATCTGGAAAATTTACAAATGATAACTCTTGCTTTTGCCTGCTTTTAAATGATTGAATGGATTTAACCTTCAATGTTTTCTTAATTTTTATTGTTATGTTAATCACCATACATTACATCATAGTTTTTGATGTAGTGTTCCATTACTCATTGTTTGCATGTAACACCCAGTGCTCCATTCAGTACGTGCCCTCTTTAATACCCATCACCAGGCTAACCCATCCTACCACCCCCCTCCCGTCTAGAACCCTCAGTTTGTTTTTCAGAGTCCATCGTCTCTCATGGTTCGTATCCCCCTCCAATTTTCCCCCCTTCATTCTTCCCCTCCTGCTATCTTTTTTTTTTTTTTTTTACCATATATTGTATTATTTGTTTCAGAGGTACAGATCTGAGATTCAACAGTCTTGCACAATTCACAGCGCTCACCATAGCACATACCCTCCCCAATGTCTATCACCCAGCCGCCCCATCCCTCCCACCCCCACCACTCCAGCAACCCTCAGTTTGTTTCCTGAGATTAGGAATTCCT
>NW_027693390.1:0-355 GCF_054177405.1 Leptonychotes weddellii | reverse complement strand
GTATGACTTTTAGTGTTCTAACCCAAAGTCTGGAGGGAGATGTTACCAGGACTTCTTTCTTTGTTGGACCTTGAACTCCAACTTTTGTCCTCCAAATTTTCAAATCTATAAAACCTCTGTTCATCCTGTCAACCAACTTTTTTTTTTTTTTTACTTTCTAGACAAAGACTTTATTTTTTTTTTAAATTTTATTATGTTATGTTAGTCACCATACAATACATCATTAGTTTTTGATGTAGTGATCCACGCTTCATTGTTTTCGTATAACACCCAGTGCTCCATGCACTACGTGCCCTCCTTAATACCCATCACCGGGCTAACCAATCCCCCCTCCCCCCTCCCCTCTAAAACCCTG
>NW_027693389.1:0-355 GCF_054177405.1 Leptonychotes weddellii | reverse complement strand
AAGGCTCCGAGAGCCACTGGGTCAGGGGATGGAGGGCTCCTGAAGGCTCCAAGGGCCCACCCATGCTGGCTGGGAGAAAGGGCCTTCGTGCCACGAGGGCCAGCACAGGGCAGACGAAACCAGAAATCAGACTGAAGCCAGAAGAAGTTCAAGAGTGAGAGAGAGGACCCGTGGCGGGGGGGGGAGGGGCGCGGGGGGGAGGGCGTCGAGGAGGGAAACTCAGGGGCAGGACGCCCGTGGCTAAGCGCACACGTTCGGTACTGTTCCCTCCCAGGGCCGTGGACGCACAGGACAGCCCCCCTCCTCCTGGACTGGACCACTGCCCTCCCCCTGCAGCTGGGACTCCCGGGTGCAC